>NW_021604712.1:9469890-9490792 GCF_004785775.1 Grammomys surdaster | reverse complement strand
TATTTTAGCACATCAGACACAAAGAGAAATTCCTAACAGCTAGAAATAAAAGAAAAAGCCTTCAAAGGAGCAAAAATAATACTGGCTTCAGATATCTTATCACATTGGTCAAAAGATCACATTGGTCAAAAGAGAAAGCTCTGGAAACATCACTGAAATTCCCAAATCCTGAACTCAGAGGCTTCTTAAAGATGTGAACAGAATGATTTTTGACTTGAAAGGACACACTTTCTATGGAATATAAAACTTCAAGAAGCAGGATGTTTAAGAGGTTTGAGAATTATGAAGACCCTGGCAATTAGGGAGAGTCTGCACATGTTACTTTATTGGCAAGGAACAAATGAGGCAATTAAGATTTTTAAGAAAAACACAAAGTCATATAAGAGACTCTGGTCTGTATCTAAATAAAAACAAAATGCGCCATGAATTCAATGACTAGGCCACCATGTTGTTTAAGTTAGTGACAATGGATATTCAGGAAAAGAAAAAAAGTCCTAGGATAGTGACCCAAGTTGTGTGTGTGTGTGTGTGTGTGTGTGTGTGTTCCTACATGTTGAGTACCTGCATTTGGAGGCCAGAGGTCAGCCTTTGGTATTGTTTCTCAAGAAATGTCCACATTGATTTTGGGACAGGGTCTCTCACTGGGACCTAGAGCTTACCAGTTATGGGTGTTTAGCTGGCCAGCAAGTCCTGGAAATATTTCTGTCTCCACATCATTTTTTTCCTGGGTGCAGAATCCAACTTAGGTACTTGGGGTTGAAGTAGGAACTGTGCTGACTGAGCTATCCCACCGGCTATCCCCCATGATTGAATTTTAAGGAATGATATCTACAAAGTTATAATGATGATCGCAGTTTGTTTTTCAGGGTTTTAGAAACACAATGACACTTGTGTTTACAAAAAGCATACAGGATTATCAACTCTGATGATGAAGTTAGGAATACCTGAGAGAAATCGATACATTAGCCAAAATAATAGGACAAGAAATGACATTTAGGTATAAGATTGAGTTAAAAGGTATCCAGTTTAAGAAAAACTAACAATAATAAAAGCATAAAGATTTTTGGAGAAGGTGCAGTATAAGTCTGCTAATGTCTGTGCTTCATGGCAGGAATTCTACAGACTGCATTCCAACAGAGTATTGGAAACAAAGACAAAATTAAGATGCCATGTCCCAGAGAAACCAAATACAGAATTGGTTAACGGTGGTGGTTTCTGGGAATAAAGGTGGAGAAGGGGGCAGACTGGGTGGTTTCATTTTGGATAATAAGTTCTTTTCTCTGGTGTATATTCTAAGGAGCCATTTCAAATGCTTCAAATTAATAAAACAAAATTTAGAATTGCAAGTTCTGAAAATTCAATATTAAAACATATTGATTCTAGGCAGCAGTTTCAGGGCATAAAAGCCTTCGACACTTGAAATCCATTTGTCATGAGGTTCTAGAATGGTTCTCTAGCAGAGCTGAGAGCAGCATCTTCCTCATTAGCACCACACCAAAACACAGGATAAACTTTCAATGGATATGGTCCATGTGTGTGGAGGGTTACAGGGAAAGTGAACTGGTCTGAGGTTTTCATTAAAATCATTAAGTTGTTTTTGAAACATGTGATTCAGAGGACCCAGAAAAGGGTGAGTATAAAATAATTTTCTTTAAAAAAAGATCTATTTTATATGTGTGTGTGTGTGTGTGTGTGTGTGTGTGTGCCTGTCTGAGTTTATATGTATCACAAACATGCAGATGATGTTTCTTTTCTCAGATACTGTATATTGCTGTGGAAACCAACAAAGGGCTGTTGTGTTCATATATGATCAATCCCTGAAGCTGGAAATTAGCCAGAATCTAGTATCCTAGGGAGGAGCTGGAGACAGAATGGGCATCCAATCTACACTGCTCCACCCTGAGATCCTGTGGTCTCTCCACAGGAGACATCTGTCTTCCTGATCATCAAAAGGGGTGGGGAAAAAGGTAACAAGAAAATGAAGAAAAGACTGGTTTGAAAAGTCAAAGAAGAAGACAAAGATATTTAAAAAAAAAGATGACATAGACAAACTGAGAATAGCTGGGAAGGGTTAGTGTCATCTTGAATAAGAGTCCCTTCTGAAGGAATCTGGGGTGGACAGTGAGGGCTAGAAGGTAACTGGGCTTTCTCTGATCCTTGGCAATGGACCCAGATTGCCTCTTCCCCTCTTCCCTATCCCAGAGCCCAATGAGACCAGGATCAGGGAGATGGGTAGTCAAAAGGGGCTCTACCAGCTCAACCTTTCCTGCAATGCAAGCTGACAGAACTTCTCTAATGTGCCAGGTTTCAGAGCCACTACCCATCCCAAAGTCCTGCAGATACCTCATTTAGTTTTGAGGGCTCTTTCTTTTCTCTTTGTTGTTATTCAGTCTTACTTTGTTTTGATATGTCTGAATGCCTTATGGGTGACATTTGTGCTCAGCAAGACACTTAAAATAATTTGAGTTGCTTCCCTTCCCAACAGAAAATGATTCATAGTTTTGCATTTTTAAAAGATGGTTTATTGATTTTGTGTTTTAGCATGTGCACCTGTGCGAATTTATGTGCACCATATGTGTGCAGTGGTCAGAGACCAGGAGAGGGCACTGGATCCTCTGGCACTAAAGTTACAAGTGTTTGTGAGCCACTGGTGGTAGATGCTGGGAAGGGAACCACGACTTGCTACAAGGTCAATAAGCTCTCTTAACTGGTGACCCATCCTCTCTCTAGCCCTGGGGTTTTAGCTTGTTTATTTTTATTTGTTTATTTGTTTGTTTGGCTTGGTTTCTTAAGACAGGGTTTCTCTGTGTCACCCTGGCTGTCCTGGAAGTATCTCTGTAGACCAGGCTGGCTTTGAACTCACAGAGATCTGTCTGCCTTACCTCCTGGGTGCTGGTATTAAAGATGTGAGCACCTAAGCTTGTCATTTATTTATTTTATTTTTTTTTTTAGAAAATGGCAAACATTGCCCTACCTAATTCCCACTTGAGTATCTGACACCTTCCTCTGGTGTTATCAGTTTAGTAAATACAAATTCAGAATGAGGTGGAAGTACTAACTCCTGTCTATATCCATCTACTTGGGCAGGGGCTGAAACAGGAAGAAAGGAAACTCAAACTTAAGCTACATGCAAGAATCTGTCTCAAAACAAAACAGTAAGTAAAGAAACCAAAGACCTTACCCAGGTGGGTTTGAACTTGAAGTTAAAAAGTGGTCCATATAATTTTATTAGTGCTAATATATTCCAAATATCTTGCGAGGTACTATGGTGGTTTGAAGGAGAATGGACCTCATAGGCTCATAATTTGAATGCTTAGTCACCAGGGAGTGGAACTGTTTGAGAAGGATTAGGAGGTGTGTCTTTGTCATGGTGATCATGGACTAACCCTCTAAAACTGTAAGCAAGCCTCCACTTAAATGCTTTCCTTTATAAGAGTTATCTCAGCCATGGTCTCACTTCATAGCAATAAAACAGTAACTGAGTCAGAAGTTGGTACAGGGATCTGGGGTATTGCTGTGAGGGGCCTGACTGTGCTGTTTGTTGGAGGAATGTGGATGACTTTGGACTAGAAAAGGTAGAATTCTTTAAGTGGGGCTTCACGGGCCATCCTAGGAAGAGCTCAGAAGACAGTAGTGCTGAAAGTGATAGTGACTATGGGGGCCCAGCTCAAGAGAAGGAATGACTTTTTAATGATTTTTGTTTTTGAGACAGGGTCTCTCTATAGAGAGTGCTTGACTATCCTCAAACTCCCTATGTAGACCAGGCTGGCCTTGAACTCATAGAAATCCTCCTGCCTCTGCCTCCTGAGTGCTGGGATTAAGGCATGTGCCACCATATCTGGCTGAGAGGGAAAGAATATTACCAGCAAGCCTAGAGACTATTCTTGTACTATTTTGGCAAAGAATGTGGCTACCTTTTTGCCTTTGCCATAGAAATCTGCTTGAGCCTGAATTGAAGATTTTTGGACGACTGTTACTGGCAGGTTGGCAGAGGAGATTTTAAGACAATCTAGTGTTGACTGTGTCACAGGGTCTTATGCAGGTATACAATGAGAAGGAGCAAGAGGGGCAAAGAGAATACAAAATGTACAGTGTTGTGACTCTCCCTGCCTTCGTGAATCATTTGCCAATATCAGTCCCTGCTGGCAAAGGGAGCAGAGAGGACAGTCAGGGGCTTCAGAAGCCCTGTGAGTATACACAGTGAAGAGGACACACTGGGTCCGGCTGCCGGGAGGCAGATCAACTTTACTTGCTGGTGATTCAAGGCTTATATTGTTTTGAGGGACAGGGGATAGAAACATACAGGATGGCAAAGGTCATGGGCTGAAGGCTTAGCATGGGGAAGCATTTCAGGAATCTCAAGTGGTAGCTGAATGGAAATCAATGGGAAGGAAGTCAAACCTGTAAGCTAACAAAGGCTACGTGACATGGTACAGGTTGAGGTGTGGGGGTTTTGAAGTCCCCAGACAAGGTCAGAGAGGAGGAAGGCCTGCCAATGAAGGGAGTCCTCCATAGAGTGCCAAGTTTCAGAAGGCTATCTGGACAAAGGTAGACTTTGACCTTAGACCTTAATTAGCAGAGTTTTTCCCTCACAGTATAAGAAGAAAAAAGAAAGAAAGAAAAAAAAAACACCAGGAAAGGTGGAGCTGGAGCCAACTCCTGTGCTCAAGAAGACAAAATGTTTAAAGAAAGGCCTGATTTGAAGAGGAAGAAAAGGAGTGGTACCCCCAAGGCAAGACACCACCCAGATACTCCTGTAGCCTGTGAATGAAATAAATCTGAGGGATTTCCTTGAGCTAGAAACCATTCACGAGTGGAAGTTACGCACATGTAAGTCTTGGAGAGGCCAGGTTTCAGTCCAAGCAAGCAGAAGAACTTGGCAGCTTCAGCTTCTGGCTTTAGAGTCTGGGAGAGAAAGGAGTTGCAGGATCTCCTTCCACGGTTAAAGAAACCTGCTGAGGCCAGGCAAGGAAGTCTCTCTGGAGAGGCCATTGCATGAAGCTGTCAAGGTAAAGCCTGGATTGTGTTTAAGACCCCAGGATGTTGGAGATGCCTACCAAGGAGTTCTGCTAACAGAGTGTGGAAGCAGGCCAGGAGAGAGAAGTAGGTTACAGTCAACAAAGCTGGAAGGAGTTGGAAATCTGAAGAACTAACTAACTTTTTGACATGAGACATGGAGTTGCAGAATTTTGAGTTTGTCCTGCTGACCCTCGGTCTTGCTTTGGTCCAGCATTTCCTCACTGTGCTCCCTTTTGGAATGGTAATTTATATTCTGTGTCATTGTATGTTGGAAGTATGTTATAGGTCTTTTGATTTTGATTTTACAAGTGGTTACAGTTAAGAGAGCCTTGAGTCTCAGAAGAGACTTTGGACTTTGAAACAGTGTTGAGACTTTGAAAGATTATCAGGACTTTTAAAGTTGAACTGACTGTATTTTTCATGTATCATATTCATACATGATTGTGAGGGCCAAGGAATAGAATTTGGTGGTTTGAATGAGAATAGCCCACACAGGCTCATATATTTGAATGCTTAATCATGAGGGAGTGGAACTGTTTGAAAAGGATTCAAACAATTAGGAAGTGTGGCCTTATTGATAAGGACATCAAACAGCTAGAGACTGACATCACTAATCTGAAATCTCTCGTTTCGATGTCTGAAGAGACCTCCAAAAATTGCAAAGGACTTTATGGGACTTGATTTACTCTTTTACAATAGAAAAGACTGTGTACAGCTCTTGACTATGTACAACCCTTAAAGAAGAATGTTGCCTTTACATAGACAAGACAGGGATGGTTAAAGAGAGCATGAAAAAGGTCAGAGAAGGCCCTGAGAAAAGACAGAAAGAGAAAGATGAGTGCTGGTACAAGAATTGGTTTTCAACCTCTCCATGGTTGTCAACCCTACTTCCTCCCATCTTGGGACCATTAATTGGGTTATTTTTGCTTCTTTCTTTTGATCCCTGGGCCTTAAATAGGCTGACTAACTTTGTGAAACAACAGATAAATAATTTGGTAGCAAAACCTATTCAGATACATTATCAAAAGTTAGCTATGGAGGACCATGAGACTCAAGATGAGGTTGTTACTCTATCCAGGGTGTTCCCAAAACCCATCTCCACTTAACCTAAAAGAGGGGACTTCCGCCCCTAGACCAAGCAGAGAGGGGCCACCCAGAACCCCCTCTGACTGGCAATCTGAATTCTTGCTTAGGCTGTGAGGCTAAGCACTGCAAGGAAATATAAATAAAAGTTAAAAATATCTCTCTGGGTTCCCTGAGGGACAAGCCTGACTGCATAGAGGTTGATGTCAAAAGTATCCCCTCTCCAGGAAAAAGACATCGGGATGGGTATGGCCCTCATGCCTCACCGGACAACGACAGGGGGATCGGAGCCATTACAAGGTCCCCTTCAATTACTGGAGGTCAGGCCTCTATCCCTGCCTTCGCAAGATTAGAATCGCCACAACCCTTCTATACTTAGAGAATGGAGGAGATGTCAGGGGCAGCCCTGATTACACACTGAAGGCCTAAAATCAGCCATAGACCTAAAATCAGCAATAGGCCTGTCATATATGTATACTAACACCAAGTCTTGGGTCTCTGTGGAAAAACATTGAAACAGACAGCTATAAGCTATTGTAAACAGGCAGCTTTCATGGAAATTTATCAGCCTGAGTAGTCACAGACCCTGTAAGTAGGTAGCCTTGGCAGACAATACTAACTTAGATAAGGACAAGTGAATCATAGGCAGAGTCATAGTGAACTGTCCCCTGAACCTTCACCCAGACAATACCCTGTTCTGAAAGATATCTGTACTCCCCTGAAGACCCACGCTGTGGTGTCATCCCCTTCCCTACGTCCTGCCTTTTTGTGTTTATAACCCCTGTGTGAATAAGTAAAAATTACAACTTGATTTAAAAAAAATAATAAAAAATAAATAAATAAATAAATAAATAAATAAATAAATAAATAAATAAATGAAGTAAGTAAGTAAGTAAGTAAGTGTGGCCTTGTTGGAGGAAGTGGGAAGTGTGTTGATGGAGGTGTGTTTTGAGGCTTCACTCAAAGGTTCCAGCCTCAGGCAGGCAGGCAGCCAATCAGTCAATCAATCTTTGCTCTGTCTCTGTCTGTCTCTGTCTCTTTCCCTCTCTCTCTGCCTGTTGCCTCTGGATCAGAATGCAAATAAAGCTCTCAGCTACTGCTCCAGCTCCATATCTGTCTGCTTCCTGCCATGCCGATAATGGACTAAGCCTCTAAAACTATAAGCAAGCCGCCATTTAAATGCTTTTTTTTTTTTTAAAAAAAAAAAAAAAAAAGGAGGTATCTTGGACATGGTGTCTTTTCACACAGCAACAGAACTAAGACAGGTACACACGCTAAATGGTTTTCATGGTTATCTGAAATTCAGATTTCACTTCATCTTCATACCCAGTATCTACTTGGCATCCACACCCTCCCCCCCTTAGCCTTCTATGAAAGCATGTAATCCCACAGGGATATACAATGTACAACAGACACATCACATTGTATTTGCTGTGGGTAATTACCCATGCTGTTTATTCCTCTCTCTCTCTCTCTCTCTCTCTCTCTCTCTCTCTCTCTCTCTCTCTGTGTGTGTGTGTGTGTGTGTGTGTGTGTTTGGTTACAGCTTTAGACAGCAACCTCCAATGGAAGCCCTCCTCAGTGGGAGCCAAAGAAGCTGGAGAAGCAAACAAGAAAAAGAAATAGAAGGAAAAGAAAGGCCATGACTGTGCCTTGAAAAGCTGGAGGAGAAGGTTTAGTGTAGATAAAAGGGAGAGCATAGCCAGAGGCAGTCTGGGAAAGTCTGGAGGAGACCTGACCAGACTGAATTGGGCCATGTGGGGAGATGGGGGGGGGTGGAGAGAGAGAGAGAGAGAGAAGAGGAATGAAGTACAGCAGCCAAGAGGGCGAAGGTATGAAAAAGGACAGGTAACCAAATGGCTGGATTATATAGGAAAGAGCTTCTGGGGAAGGGGCAGCCCAGCCCCTGGGCTAGAGAGTTGGGGTGAGGTAAAGAATGGGATTTGCCACCCATACCCTGTAACAGGTAGGGACTGAAGGATGCTGGGAGAACCTGGTCTACTTTCATATGTTAAATAGACACCTCAGCCATTTGTCCCAGAGTGTGAGACTTAACAGCTAGAAGGTTGCCTGGGTGGTATAGACTGGGTAATTACCCTCTTGACCAGAGGCAGGTCAGGGTCAGGTGGGTATGGGATATGCTACTGTTTATTTTTACTCAGGGAACTGTGAGTGTCTCTGAGATCTGAGCTCGGCTTCCTGAGCATGGGAGAGGCTGTTGGGACAGTATCCCCAGCCCAGCTTGGATGCCTGAGCATCTAAGACTCCTCAGCAGGGGAACCCATCTCCTCCAAAGCAACATGTGCCAATAGGAGTGGTTCTACAAATCAGCAACCCCCCTTCCCCGTCCCATTCCCAGGCTCAAGTTTCCCTTTTCTGGTGAAGAGAAAACTCTCAGGAAGGTGAGGGGTGCTTCTCTCAAGTCAGGACAACCCAAAAAGAGCTTTTGCCTTGAACCCTCTCTTTCTGCTTAACTCTGCTTTTCGACCTGTTGGAAGTCCACCAACCCTTGCTGCTCTCTTGTATCAGAAAGGGCACCTGTCCTGAGAGGTGACCAGAGAGAGGCCTGTGACTGTCAGCGTGAGTCTGAGCCTCACTCGCCAGCAAGACTGACTGGCTCTCAGGCAATGGACATGTTGTCAAACTGTGCCCACTCCTGGATGTGTGCCACCTGTCACACTGTGAGTGACAACAGGATTTACTCCTATCAGAGAAAGAATGCCTTGTAATTCACAGCCAGTGGAGCTGGCTTCTAGTGCATCGTTGGGGCCTTCTTTTTGTAGACAGCAATAAATTGTCCTATCACAGGGTGCTGACAAAACATGTTCCTTTTTAAGTGCACTATAATTTTTATTTTTAAGCGAATATTCATATCTGACAGCAGGGCTCCTTGGTGTCTGAAAGCTGCCCTGGAAAGATTGTTTTAAAGGTGTCATTCAACTCCCAAATGTCACTGTTAGAAGTAGACTTGACTTTTAAACATGTCCTGGGGACCCTCTGGAGCCCCGATAGACATGGTGACTTGCTCAGCAGAGAGGCATGAAAGGGATGCAGAGAGCGCCCAGAGATCACAGGGAATGGGCGGGGCCAGTGGCACTAGGCCAGCAAGCCGAAGCCTTTGGTATATCCTGAACTCCCATCCCAGAGGACTGTGTGGCCACACCCAGGGACTCTCTACCTTGAGCACCTTCATGGTGGGGGCTGGGTGTGTGACAATCAAAGATCTGTAACCACCTCCAGCCATTCCCAGCTTCCTTTGGCTGCACTGGAGGAACCTGATCCTTCCTCTCTGTGTCCTCTATTCCTGTCTCTTGGAAACAGACATCCGTTCACCAGTGGGGCCTTATTTATTATAATCCTTGAGCATGTCATTAAACCCCTTTGTGCCTCTATAACCTCTGCTATCCTAGAGCCTAGAGGCCTCAGAATAAGTCAAGACACTGCACAGTGAAGACTTTCTGTGTTGCTAGAGGATGCTGCTGTCTCCTTGGTTTCTACAAACAAGGCTGGCCCATTCACCGTCCATCCTTTCTTTCATATATCCTTCCTTCTGAAAGATTCTGTTTTTAAAGTGTGTGCCTGTACGTGTGCTTGTGTGTACATGCGTGTGTATGTATAGATATGCATGTGTTTGTGCCTATGCATGGGTGTGTGTGTGCATGTGTGTCTGTGTGTGGATGTGCCTGTGCATGTGTGTTCATGGGTATGTGCGCCTGTATGTGTGCATGTGTGTATATGTGTGTATGTATATGTATGTGTGTGTTTGTGCCTGTGCATGTGTGTACGTGTGCATGTGTGTATGTGCTTGTGCATGTGTGCATGTGTGCTATGAATGAAGATGCCTGTAAAGGTCAGAAGAGCATCTCAGACCCCCTAGAGCTGGAGTTCCAGTCAGTGATGAACCCCACGACATAGGTTTTAGGAACCAAACTTGGGTCCTCAGCAAGAGTGTTGGGTGCTCTTAACCACTGAGCTATCTCCAGCTTTCCCTCTCTCCCTTCCTTCTTTTGCTCACCACTGAGGGAAAATCTCAAGCCTCCTGCATGCCAGAGAAGGGCTCAACTATTGGCCAGTGTCTCTCTCTCCAAACAGGTTTGCTCTTGGTTTGGTTGAATAGGAAGACTTTGTTTCCTAACCCTGATGAAAAGAAGACATAGAAGGAATGGCATTTAGGAATAAGGACAGTGGTCACAATGTCTGGACCACCTGAAGCACTGACAGATCTTGTGAAAGGCTGTTGGACTCTTCCACACCCCTCCGCACCAACTGCCCTTCTTTATCAGAGCCTCTGACCTTCTGCTTCACTTCTAGATTTCACCATACCCAGCTTCCTGCTGCCCCAGGACCTCTACCTATGGTGTTCCCACTGATGAGTGCTCCACGTTGACCCATTTGCCCAGTGACCTTAATAGAGGCCACTGTGTCAGCAAATACTAGCTCAGAGGATTTTGCCTTATTGAGCAGGGATGGATTAAGATTGCCATGTCTGAGGTTTGTCAATGAAAAGATGGGGATGTGGCAGTGGTACAGAGAGAAACTCGAGATGGGGAACAGCATCTGGGATCCCCCATCATGAGTCAGAGAGTCACTACAGTGTATGGAGAGACACACCGAGAGGTGTGTGGTATGGAATGAAGGTCAGAGTATCTAGGCCTGGATGGCCAGTGCCTTTAGAACAGTCATGGGTCCTGTGTGATGGAGCAGGAATACCAAAGGATGGTGCTAAAATGCTTGAGTATGGGCTCTGCCCTGCTGGCCAGGAAGTCCAGATGGAGCATCTGAGAACTGAGACCCTGGGGAAGAGCTAGATATGGGGACTGATGGGCAGTGGTTAGAGCAGTCTTCCTGTTCAAATTAATCAAGAGCAAACCTGTTTGGAGCCAGGGATGCTGGCCAATAGTTGAATCCTTCTCTAGTATGCAGGAGGCTTGAGTTTTCCCAGCAACAGTGAGACACTTTGCAAGCTATGGAGCTAGCTAGGTATGTATGATGTCTTAGATAGGGTTTTACTGTTGTGAACAGGCACCATGACCAAGGCAAGTCTCATAAAGGACAACATATAATTGGGGCTGGCTTACAGGTTCAGAGGTTCAGTCCATTATGGACAAGGTGGGAGCATGGTAATATCTAGGCAAGCATGGTGCAGGAGGAGCTGAGAGTTCTAGATCTTTATCTGAAAGCTGCTAGCGGAAGAATGACTTCCAGGCAGCTAGAATGAGTATCGTAAAGCCCATACCTACAGTCCCACGCCTACTCCACCAAGGCCACAACAACTCCAACAAGGCCATATCTTCTAATAGTGCCACTCCCTGAGCCAAGCACTTACAAACCATCCCATATGGAGAGGAGCTGGGTGGGGTAGGGCAGGCTGATGAGGGAAGAGCAGTAGCAGAGACTACTCTGGGTGGTGGGATAGAGGACACTGCTGTAAATGCCACAGGGAACACTCAGGCCCCGTGGAGCCTGGATGGGGTAAGGAGGCTGGCACAGGTGGCTTCGCGTTTGAGGGGACAGTCAGCAGATATTGAGTAAGGAACTGACAGTGAAGAAACAGAGGCATGGCCTCCTGATGTCAGAGAGACTGTATTAATGCAGCTGTGGGAACCGCTGAGGCCAGGCTGGCTGGAGCACAGGCGTGTCCCCCCCCTTGGCTTTCTGTTCTCCTGATCAAGTCCAAGTTCTTCCCAAAGTTGATGAAGTTGTCTCCACTTGACCTGTCTTTATTTTCTCTCCCATGATGCTCCTTGAAGTATCAGTGTTCCTGCCCCCTCCCTCCCTCTCCTCTACCTGCTAGCAACACTAAGCTTCCTCTACTCCAGGGCCTTTGCACATGCTGGTCCACTTTGGAGTGATCTTCCTGGCCACTGTCAGGGATGGAGAGACTATGCTGTCCCTCGATTGCTCCTCTATTACCCAAGTCGTATCCCCCACCAGAAATATTTAACGTGATTTTTGTTTCCTTGCTGAGACCTGACTGATGGATCATTTACATGCATAGTTACTGTGTATTTCTTCAAGCTCAGCTTAAAAATTATTTCCTCTGAGAATCTCGACACATCCAGTTCAGTGCTCTCTGTTAATCGACAGGCTCCACTCTGAACTGGGGGGAGGCATATGGACCCTCTGGGGACTAGATTTCTCTGTCCATGAAACTGAGAGCCGTGGGAGAGTTCTGTTACACATGGCTCTCCACATTGAAGAAGGTAAGGTAGGGGAGCCATTTAGGAGGCCACTGGGAGGGGAGGTGACTTGACCAAAGGGATAACGGGGTGTGGTGAGGATCAGTCAGATACTGAGAGATTATCCAATGAGGAAATAACCAGATTTACTGATATTGTAGACATGGGAGTAAGGGAAAAGCTAATCCCAGCCTTAGGTCTGAGCAAAAGGACAGAGCTGGAATTTGCTATAACTGCAGCAGAGGTGTATATGAGTGTATGCTGCATTACTGTAATGAACTACCTGAGGCTGGGATGCCTTATAAAGAAAAGAGAGAGCTGGAGAGATGGCTCAGCGGTTAAGAGCACTGACTGCTCTTTCAGAGGTCCTGAGTTCAATTCCCAGCCACCACATGGTGACTCACAAATATCTGTAATAAGATCCGATGCCCTCTTCTAGTGTGTCTGAAGGCAGCTCCAGTGTACTCATACATCAAATAAATAAATAAATAAATAAATAAATAAATAAATAAATAAATCTTTAAAAAAAAGAAAGAAAAGAGATTTGCTTTGGCTTATGGTTCTCCAGGTGCATCTGAAAAAAGTCCCAAAATGTGCAAGGTATCATATGGCAAGGGAAGATATGTGTACCTATGGGTCCATGCCTTTTCCATTTTTCCCCCCTCTAATAAAGCCACCAGATTCAATCAAGTTTCCACCCAGATGACCTTATCTAGTTCTCTTCATCTCCCAGAGGCCCCTCCTCTGAGCACCAGGAGCTTCTACCCTCCTGATGCTTCCTGGTGGGTATTAAATTTCAACACAGGAACCTCTGGGAGACACAGTCAGCCACACCCAAGCTGAAGTGGAGTCTTTCCTGACAAGCCTCCGGCATCCAAATGGAGAAGGAGTCTGTCACCTGGAGTCACTTGCATGAAATTGATATCTAAAGTAACCAGAAATAGATATCCCCTGGAGGAGTGACAAGAAGACCCAGAACTAGGGCTTGGGGCCAGCCTGTGCCACTGAGGACCTGGCCTTGGAGTCCTAACATAGGCAGAGGATCAGGAGATGTGGCTGAGCAGATGAGGGTGCCAGAAAGTCCTATGAGGACCAGGCTTCAAAGATGACAGATGGAGCCACTTTAGGTGACCCAGCCTGTGAACGTGCTTGCCATCGAGTCTGATGACCTGAGTTCAATCCCCAGAAACCACACGGTAAAAGGGAGAAGAAAGAAAGGTAGATAAAAAGAAAGAGAGAAAGAGGAAGAGAGAAAGAAATAAAGCAAGTTTCAGTAATTTGTCCTTTGACCTTCACATTTGTGCACAACACACACACACACACACACACACACAGAGACACACACCATACTGGATTTATTACCTCAGAGGCTGCTGCTGCTGGGTGTTCACAGCTCGGTTACGAGGGTGGAGCTTGATGCAAGTAGGTTCAAGTCAGCAGGGGAGATACTGACCATTGAGCAAGGTGCTGTCTTTGGGATTGTTTACATGAAGAGAAGAGAGAACAGGAGGTAGCCGGAAAGAGCTGTCTTCAAGAGATGTCTGCCAGAGCATAAGATAATCTAGCAGAAGTTTTGGCAATAATAAAGGTTTGTCCTCCTCAGGGATGGGATTGGAATCCAGAGCATCACAAGGTAGGGTGGGGCATCAAGGACCCATGAATCCCTACAAAAAAACGTTAGGAAGCCAGAGCCTGAGGCAGGGGATTGTCTTCTGAGAAAGGTGGAAGTAAAGTGTTCAGTAGGGAGTGGAGGTGTGGTGCTGGAGGAACTGAATCAGCAGCAGGTGAGCCAGATCTGGGTGTCACTGTAGGTGTGTTAAGGATGAATTGCAGGTGAGACCAGTCAGGGTGGTTTTGGTTCCTCCCCACCTACCTTACAGAAGCACAGACACAGCTCCTGGATGGATACAGGGCTGTCACACGGTTGCGGGCAAGTGGAGAGCAAATGGGTACTATTTCCAGAAGCCTAGAAGCTACAGCAGAAGAAACAGAGTGGATACTGAAGGGGCTGTAGGGCAGGGAGAGGTCAGCATCCTTTGTAGAGTGAAGGTCCTTCTGCTAAAGGGAAGGGTCTTGGGAAGAAAAAAAAATCAAGGAACAGGAGAGTAAGGGCTGCACCAGCCTATACCAAGTGTGGTTTTCTGGGGATCAGGACAGCTTTGGGGAAGGACAGGGCAGAAGACAAAGAAGTTCCCTGGCTTGTGATTTCCTTGAGGTAAGAGAGAAGCTATGGAGTCTGTAAGAGCTAGTCTGGAAGAACCTCACAGAACATGACTGCCATTACATCCCTACAAGTCTGTATCCAGCACCTCTCTGACAGCTACTGATACACTAAGCTTCAGCACTGGTCTCTATAGACAGAGCTAAGCATCCAGTTCTAGTGACTGCAGACTCACGACTCCCACCCAGTCTTCTGCTTGCCACAGTTTGTCCTGCCTTGAAAGGGAGAGTGAGTTCTGAAGTTACATTTACCTGGAAAAATACACGGGTGACAACTGGGAGCTCATTCTGGAATCAAGGACTACTCTACAGAGGAACAGGGGTACATCCTGCAGCCGGACTTGAGTAAATACAGCTAGATCCTCATTTTGCTAAGGTAGGGTGGGGTACTTGGAGAAAGTCAAAGCTGCTTACTTTGGATCTGTGATGCTGTCTAGGCAGTGCTTCATTTTAATAACACTCAAGCCTGGCTCTCCCTCTTTTTATCCCCTCCTTCACCCCTTGTTCTCTTTCTACAGACTCCTTCTTCTTTCCCTCTCTTCCTTTCAATAAACATTTGTTGGAGCCTGCCGTTTGCTGAGCAGAATCTAGAAGAAAGGAACACAAAAGAAACAGAAGGGAGATGGAAGACAGGCTGGGTCCCCAGCCACCTTCAGGCTGCTGTTACCTTTTGCTGACTTAAATTTTCTTTTGCTTAATCTAGGGCAGCAACATGCTGCAGGGTAAAGGATGCCCCCCTCCAAGAGAAAACCCAAGACGATCAATCAGTCACAGCAACCTTGGAAACCAGGCTGCAGAAGGAAAGTCCAAGACCCCGGTCTGCCCCGTGGCACCCAAGGGGAAATGGGCTGGGAATTCAGCTCCACAAGGAGATGAGAAGGCTTCAAGAGGCAGGAAGCCATGCCTGCTTTCTTCCCTTGTTGGCTGTGAGAGGCAAGGATGAGCCAGTCTGTGACAGTCGTTTAGGTACCAAAGGACAAAGCCAGGTTAAGTATAGCAAAGTCGTTGTCAGCTTCTATATCATGGAGGCTCCTAGTTGTCTGTCCATCTGTTATAGAGTGAGATATCTTCTTCCCTTGGTCATTCAAGAGTTTTGTAACCAAAGGCATCCTAATTGCTACAGAAGCGGGGATATCAACATTGTAACATTTAGCTATGTGTAGCTCTGAGCCTAGGAATTCCTACAGGGCAAAAAATGGAACATACTGCAGAGCCTCTCTTAGGAAAGGCTTCATTGACTTTGAGATTTGTTTTGTTAGTTTGTTTGTTTTGTTTTTGACACTCAGCTTCTATGTGAGATTATGAAAGAAGATCCAGGATACTAGCTGTGGGGTCCAGGATAACTGTGTGTTCAGGGAAGGCTGTTTTCAGGGGGCTCATTCTTAAGCAATCTAGGGTGCAGATCAGAAGGGAGAATCAAATTGGAGGCAGAAGGTGGCGGAGGAGCTGTCTGTGTCTGCTGGTCCAAGAGAGGTTTATGGATGAGGGACACAGAGCCTAGAGGGCCCTGCAGAGGAAGTGGAACTGTGAGAGGAAGAACTTTAACCCCATCTAGCAAGGGGGAGCTGTGGGTAGGGCTCCCAGGGAATGGAAGGGAGAGAGAACTGCAAACTGGGAGAGAAGTGGACATGGTTAGGCAAAACTTTGGGGCCTGGGCCTAGGCAAAGGTTTTGGGGGGCATGGGAGCAGAGACTTACTCCCATGTCTCAAGTCCCTTCCTGAAGTCACATTAGTGCTCCATAGTGGAGACCTTTGACTTTTATCTGGTCTCAAGGAAATATGGTTTGTTGTGACTTTTTTTTTTTTTTAAGCCCGAACAGGTATCTATCTCACCGACGAACACAGAGCAGCCTAAAACAATCCAGTGATCTCCTAATAGAGACATAATAGGCAGCATTTGACAATTAAAACCAGTTCAAAGGAAGCCTTCACTTTGCAGAATAATCACAATCAATTTTGATGGAAAAACAAAACAAGCAAGAAAAGAGATCAAAACTCTGTGGGTGTTGATGGGAGCCACGAGAAGGAGGGAAAGGGAGAACATTCCTGGCAGTCAACAGGTCCCTTTACTGAGCTATGTCTTCAGGGCACTAAGACCAAGCATTCTCAGTCTTACATGTTCTCCACCAGAAGATACAGCATGATTTAATATATTATTGTTACAGCATGATTTAATGTATTATCATTATATTATTGTTACAGCATGATTTAATGTATTATTGTTATATTATTGTTACAGCATGATTTAATGTATTATAATTGTCATTTTGTATGTGTGTGTGCAAGTGTTCATACACATGTGGATACACACGTGTAGAGGTCAGAGGTTGACAGTGTTTTCCGCAGTTGCTCTCCACCTGATGTTTTGAGATAGGATCTGAACTAAGAGCTCACCAGTTCAGCTAGGCTGCCAAGATGGCAAGAACCAGAGGATGCCCTGGTGGCCTCCCACTGCTGGAATAACAGGTGAGTACTGCCTAGAATCCCAACTCAGGTCTTCATACTTGTACAGCAAACACTTCATTGATTAACGTGCCCCCCCCACACACACACACAGATGTCAGAAGATATCAGGAGCTGGTGAAGCGGCTCAATAGTTAGAGAGTTTCCTGCTCTTGTAAAAAAAACAAAAAAAATGGGAGTTTGTTTCTAGCACTCATGTTGGGAGGCTCACAACCACCTGTAACTCCAGCTCCAGGGAATCGATGGCCCATTTCTGGCCTTCATAGGTACCCACATGCATATATGACATAATTTAAATAAAATAAATATTCTTTTAAAAATGTCTCAGGTGGAGTATTACAGAAAATGACGCAAAAGCTACATTGTTGGTGTGGAAGAAAATGGAGGGAAAAACCACTAGGCAGAGAGGGATAAGAAACCCTGAATCCTCTGCATTGGTCCCGGTAGAGAGAAAGATACAGAGAATTGCACTGGGTTAACCCTAAGGTTTTCAGTCTGAGCTCACACTGTAAAGCAGGTTCTCAAGGGGCCTCAGGAGCTAGTGGCCCCAGGTCAACACAAACCCTCTCTGCAGAAATTTAGTTTCAGTCCCATCCAGTGGTGAAGCAGACCTCAGTCATGAGCTGTTTTCCTGATTCCAAAGGAAGATAATGCTAACTGGGCTTTGATACAGATGGTTCACTTCCTTGCCCTAAGCCTCACACAGGGAAGCACAGCAATGCCAACCGCCCCACTGTGGAGTGTCTGGCATCCGGCAGAGCATAATCAGCAGTGCAGTCAAGTATAAAGCGCTCACTGGGTGCCAGGTGCTCCATAGAGAGCTTCACACCAACCAGCTTCTGTCATCTTCACAGTGCCCTCCACAGGGACAACAGTGTCACTGCCATTTACAACAGAGGAAACCAAAGCACAGGCAAGCGAGTGCTCTGACCTGTGGACTGAGTGCTCACTCTTCTCCAGTCCCCTGAAGGCTCTGCCCCTGTGACACAGAGCTGTCTATCATTCTGTCCTGTAGAGCCTAGCATACTTGAAAAGGTACAATTCTGTAGTCAAGTTTCTATCACTTAAATGGAGTTAATTGTGTGTCCCAAGAGGCTGTGCAGTACACACCCACATGCGTGTACAACATAATTCAATATATATGAAAAATTAATCACTACCCAGTTCAAGTTTTTATAATTTCTCTTACAGAGGTGAAAAATTCATTCAAGAAATACATACTTAGAGTACATAACATTAATAATATACTATTGCCATGGTAGGAGATATGACAATGGAAAGGTACATGTCCTGTTTTCAAGGGCCACATGAGACAAGCACATGAATAACTGCAACAGAAGCCTTGTGTTAGGGGCATGCTGTGGCCCAGCTAGGCAGCCCTGCTCTTGCTGTACCAAGACCAGAGGTAGGCATAAGAATACAGTTCTGTTAACACATCCTAATGTTCCTTTTTTCTCCTGTTTGGGAAGATGTTAGTAAAAGCATTTCTGGATGATATTTTTTAACTTCTGAAACACGGCCACCTCCAATCACCTTTCCAGTCCCTGTCCTGTCCCTGCCCAGCCTGGCCGACCTCAATCTAGGGAAGAAACATCCCCCACTCACTGGCAGCCTCGGAGCTGTGTGCACCTCAGGGCCATCTGGACATCTGGAGAGCAGGGCGGAGTGAGTAATGAAATCCCCTCCCTGCAGAAAGACGAGGCAAGTTTTATTACAGATCCTATCTCAACTCAAAGGGCTGGGACTTCTGTGATCGAGTTAATCCTGTCACTGTGTAAATCAATTGGAAACTCACAGGCAGCAATTTGATTTAGGACGTTCATTTTGGCAAGCTGGTCTTCCTACAGAGACGCTGTGGCCTAGGTACTTCTACAACAACCAGGGAGTTTAGTTCCAGTGGATCAGCCTTGTTAACGAAGTACATTCTGACCCCTCCAAGTACAAACTTCAGATGCATTTTAGTCTCCTCTCAGTTCAGGAGGCTGAATCCCTTCATCTACCAAATTATTACAGAAAACCCACATCTCTGCCTGTTAAAATAACTGCTGTCACGGGTACGCTCTTGGGAGGTATGAGGTACTCTGCTTCATCTAGACTATGTGCACCGTGCAGGGTCTTTACACAGCCCATTCTCTTGAAGCACTGCACAGGATCTGGGATGAGTCAAAACCAGGTTGGCCCATGAGGGCCAGAAAGGGGACTCAGGTTGTCCAGGTGGATTGCTGGAAAGGAACAGAACAGACTGAATCCCCTGCCCGCAGTATCTTCTGTCTATTAACTTCTCTGCCTGACTGGACAGAAGCAGGCTGAAGGGCCTGGATGCTGTCTTTGTCCAACACATATGCAGTGTTCTCTAGGGCTGGCCACTTTGTGTGATGTCCTCAGATCTTTCCATCAGGTAGGGGACCAGGGAGAACCCAGGCCTTGTCACAAGGTCTTATATTCTGCAACAAAGAGAGGATCTAGAGTTACTGCCTAGAGAGCTGACTGTCCTTGGCCAGGGACAACAGAAGCCCTCATGATCTGGGGGAGAAGGGGGAAGGCCTCAGGTGTCAAAAGGCACTTGTGGCAAGAGCCCGGTTAGCATGAATTTGGCTTGTCTTGGCTGGGTCCCCCACCAAGTTTCCTCCCTTTCTTCTACTTTCATTAGGGTGACTCAGGCTTGTAGAAAGGATGGATCATGTGGGATACTGGAAAGGACTTCAGGTGGCCCACTGTAGATCCTGTCCTCTCTCTCCTCTGTCGTCCCTAGCATGTCTGTTTGATCTGCTTGGTTATAGACTCAGGCAAGTGAATTCCATACAGCACCAGTCTAGGAAGCAGGGGCTCTTGGAACCTGAGCATTGGTGAAGTGGCTTCCTTCTTGACTCAAGGCCTTCTCAGCTCTGTTTTGCTGTATTTTGTTTCTCGATTCCCCTCCTGCATTAATCAGGCTGAAGGTTTGCCTTCTGTATGGGGCCAGTTGGGACCAATGGGTCCTCTGAGCCTTGCAGCCATCCCATCATTGTGTCTTCACAGTACGAAGGTGTCCCCAGTTCTCTAGGCTGCTTCGGGAGGGAGGGTGAGGATGAGTCAACTCACATTCGCACTGACTGGTCCTAGCTCAGTGGGTACTTTTAAGAGTGTACAAAATCTAGTGAATACGAAGCACATGGCAGGCCCTGGGCTCATCAAAACAAACATTACCTCAGCTGATTGCAAGGGAAGAGCTGACCTCCTCAAAACAGCCCGATGGATAGATGCTATTGTTATCCCCATCTTACAGGCTTAGCAAGGACAGAAAGGTGTCCAAGATCACACAGATGCTAAATGGTCACTTAAGGAGTTCACGTGCACAGCCGTCCTAGCTAAGCCTCAGCCCTGTATAAACGCAGTGTCCCCAATACTCTCGTGGACTCCAGCTAAGTTCGCCACATGCCCTTTGCTCATTCAATGTGTTCTTGAGGTCAGGCCAGGTCCTGGGACACCCTAGTGTTTTCCTGGCATCGTTTCCTCCCGAAGCTCTGCACATTTGCACGTTCACTGCCACAGCTAAGTTGAGCAAGGCTGTCTAGCCTTGGGGACCCCAGCAGGTGAGTTCAGCCTCCAGGGGCGCAACCGGTAGGAAGGTGCCGATCTAAGTCAACTCCTCCGGGATATGGGGAACTCACGTGGGATGCCCAGAGCCTTCCGGGCTTCCAGCAGAACGCGCGGAGCCGAGGCTGCCACTCCGGGCAGCGCCGTGTCCGAGAGACCCGAAGTCTCGAGCCTCCCCTGCGCCGGCCCCCGGCTGCTGGCGGGCCAGGAGACTGCCGCACGAGCGCGGGCCCAGGGGCGCCACCGGGCCGCGCGGGCGGGAACGCGCCGCGGCGGCCTCCTCCTCCCCGGCTCCCGCCCGCGGCGGCGGCGCTTCCCCGGCACGGAGCGGCTTTAAAAGGCGGCTCCCCACCCCCCGGCGC
>NW_021604712.1:9438713-9464890 GCF_004785775.1 Grammomys surdaster | reverse complement strand
GTCCCGGGCCGCCGATGTCGCGCGGGGCGCAGGGGCCGCCGGCCGGCACGGGCTCCCTCCGCTCGCGCCGCGCCCCTGGCGTTGGCTGCTTCTGTTCGCGCTGCCCGCCGCCTGCTCCGCGCTGCCGCCGCCGCGCCCCGTCTACACCAACCACTGGGCAGTGCAAGTGCTAGGCGGCCCCGGTGCGGCGGACCGCGTGGCTGCGGCGCACGGCTACCTCAACTTGGGCCAGGTGAGTACTGCCGGCCCCGCGGGCCCCAAACTTTCCCGGCCGCCGGCGGCCACGCGCGAGGGGGCGCCTTGCCAAGCCCTCGGCCAGCAGCGCCGCGTGGGAAGGCGGCCCGCACGGCTGGGGACGGCGGAGACACGTTGGGAGTGCCGTGGGACACTCGGCGGGGAGGAAATGGTGGCTTGCACGGACAGTCACCCTGGAGGACCCGAGGCCGTGGGTCCCCAGGCGGTGTCGCCGAGCATTCGCACTCGGGAAGTGTGGTCTCGGAAGCCCAGGTCGGGCGCCTACACCTGCCCAGCCGCGCTCGAGTGGGCGCCTAAGGGGTCGCTGCGCTCTGCCCACCCGCGCCATCCTCAGCATCTACCCGATTCCCCATTGCCTCCGAGCCCTAGCTCCGTCTCTGGGGCCACACTGCCCTCGACGGGTCGCCCGGGGCTCTGGGCTCCGGTGCGCGCGCCAAGGCAGTCAGGCGCTGGTTGGGCGACGTGAGCGTGACCCGGGCAACTCAGGGACTGGCTTTCCCTCTGCGTGGCGCGCCGGTGCCTGTGCCCAGAAGTCAGGTTTGGGTCAGGGAGCAAGCAGGACCCAGAAGCTGCGGGTTGGTTGTAGGCTGAACTCTGCACTTAAAACCTCTCTAGGCAAAGACACGGATTGCTTTGCTTTGGGCTCTGGATGCAGCTGGAAAGGCAGCTGTCTGCCCACTAGCTGCATGACCTTGGACATGTCTCTTCTTGACTTGCTCATCCGTAGGGGTAGTGACTTTGTACTGCCTGAGGTTGTTGAGATAACCGAGTATTGTTCAGAACCAAGGTGCTAGTCACAGAATGCCCTTTCTGTCATCCCTGGTGGTTTAAGCTGACAGGTCATTTAGTACTAAGAAGCCAAGATAGGGCCCTAAGCCCGCGCAGCTCCCAAGGACTGCCAACACAGGATGCCTTTTCTTATTGCAGCCCTGTAGAGGGGCAATGGGGCGGGTTGATCTGATTTGTGGTCCGTGGAGAGGCCTCACAGGCTCAAATGTGCAGTCCCACCAGGAGAGCTCTCAGCACCTTCACAGATCCACAAACTACACAGTCTGAGAATCAAATGAAATAAAGGGAGCGTGGCCTTACAACTCAAACTGCAGTCGCAGGCAGTGTTAAATTTAGTTTCATCATTATCTGTGACAGAAGCCAGCAACGTGTGCTTGGTCATGTTCAAAATGACATTTCTTCCACACTTGATCTGAGGTAGAAGACCTCCTGGAAGGGGCAATTCTGTTCTGTGAAGTTCCAGGTCAGAGTTTATCCAAAAGAAAATAATCAGCTTTTGTGTCTTCAAACACCCGAAGAGCTAAGATTTTGCCTTTTGGTGGCCCTGGCTTCGCTGCTCTCTCTAGCTGTCAAAGCTCCAGGGCTGCTTGTCTGGGCTGAAGAAAGCTCTCCTGTTTGATTAGGACTCCCAGCTCCTGCCGCTCTTCCTTGCTCTGTCCAGGCGGCCCAGCAATTTGTCTCAACTAAAAGTAATTCTTAAACTGGGTGGTAAATTACAAAGTGCCTGGGATTTGGGTCCCTGTAATTAAGTGAAGAGAGAGGAGGTGAAGAAGAACTCAGCTCTCCAGCACATAGTTAGTTCTCCCTTTGACATCCTTGCTCATCTCCTGGATGTGCTAGCCTTTAAATATACTGTATCTTACTGAGTTGCTTAGGAGCAAGGTTTGTGCTCCTGGTTTTGCCTGTGGGTGAATAGGGTTTTTAGGCTTGTAGTGATGTTCTTGAGTGGCCCCAAAGGTCTCTCTGAACAGTGCGGTCAGATTCCACATAGTCTGTCACTCAGCTTGGTAGGCCTTGTTCTGGGAGGGATTCGATGGGGACATCACATCTGAGAGATGACTGGTTTGAGGGTAGGAGCTGTCTCCAAGGAAAGCCTTATTACTCTTTATTCCCAAACCAGCTTTCTTTCCCCGCCTTTAAGTGCGGCTAATGTGGAAAAGGCCTGGAGCTTTCCAACCTCTACCTACTCGGTAAGAACTCTTTAAAAACCTTACTGCCATTTTCAAGCAGGAGAATTTGTGACTCAAAAATAAGATGTAGATGTTTTTAGTGTTTTTTTTTTCCTTTATAGATGAGTAACTGGGGATGGAGGGGTCAAGGGAGGGAGCTGTTTGTGTTCACACGGTAACCATGTGTCACCCCTGCCATTACGATAACTGCTTTGTCTCTTGCTGCCTTCTCGCCTTTGTGTGACTCTTTCTTCTAAACCCTTAATGGGCAATTAGAGCTCTGTTCTGTACCTGCCTGAGTCACAGCCTCGGCTTTCTTGTCCGCCTTTCTGGCTGTGCTCTGACATTCTTGATTGACTGTTTCGTTTTTTTCATGCAATTGATAACCTGACTTGATTTATTTAACATGATCCACAGGTAACTCAGGGCATCGATTATTGACCTTTTTCAAGTTATGGATCTCTTTCAGTCTGATACAGGTTCTTTCTGTCCTTTTTTATTAAAAAATATGCATCTGATAAAGACAAGCTAGCCACCATTTCCTTCTCTTAGGCATCATTCCAGATAATGCAACAAGTTTGGTTTTTTTTGTTTTTTTTGTTTTTTTTTTTTTTTGTTTTGTTTTTTTCAAGAGATAAAAGTCATGGGCCAGTGAGATGGCTCAGTGAGTAAGGAGGTTGCTGCCAAGTCTCATGACCCGAACGCAATTCGTGGGACCCACGTGGTGGAAGGAGAGGACCAGCTCCCAAAGTTGTCCTCTGATTTCCACATGTATGCTGGGGCACACACGTGTGTGCACATCTGAACACACACAAAGTAAGTAAATGAAACAGTTTTCAAAAGTAAAAATTAGGAAGGGTCAAATACTGTCATTGGCAGTTGTTATAACTATATGGCTGAGGAAGGGAACCTAGAGATTAGTCGTGAGAACTCATGAGAGTTGAGCCGGCTGCCGGAGAACTCACCACAAGTGTGTACTCAGCAGACAGAAGAGGAACTGTAGTTCATTTCAGCATCAAAGCTGTAAGATACTTAGGGATGAGTCATTTAAGGGGGAGAATGAATGGGAAAATGGTAAAGTGTTTTCGTTTTGGGGGGTGCAAAGAACAGATAGTGTTGATGCTGTGTTTACCGTTGGACCACACCCACAGTCCCCCCAAAAAACTTTTTGCACCCCCCCCCGTGACTCTATTAATTCACTGAAATCTCATAAATCCTCATGGGATTGAACTATCTGTGGAATCCACAAATGAGCTATAGGGTATAGTGAGGTCCAAGAATCTCTCAGACAAGTCTGGGAAAGAGCAAGGAGGGCGTTGGGATCACAGCAGGCTGGCACTGGCCCAGGGATGGTTCCACCCATCCGTGGAATGGACTCAGAGCCAAGGGTGCGTGGGAGCCGTGCATGCCAACTGAGGAGCTACAGATGGATGAGGAAAGATGGGCCATTTAGTTAATAAGTGGTTCTGGAAGAACTGACTGTCCACATGGAGAAACAATTAGACTCTTAGCCCACACAGTACATATGTTAAATTCTAGACAGGATTAAAGATCTGACTGCTTATAAGACCCTTAGAAAAGTAGAATGGCCTACTCTTATAGCGCCAGGAAAGGAGGGGATGTCTTAAAGAAAATAGATTTGAATTTGGGATTTTCAAATGGGACAGTAGTAGCTATTTTAAAATTCTTGGTCTAGAAATCTAAAGAAGTAGCCGCTAGCCTCCAGTTCAGCACTCTGGCTCTCTTGACATGCCTGCCTGTAGATTTTGCTTCTCATTCTGGTAGTCTGAGGTTTCTCTCAGTCTGACCTCTTATTTTTGATTAAAATTTTTAGTAAATACTAAGGCCATAAATAAAAAACTATTGCAAAAGGAAGAGATTGGCACATCAAAATAAAAATTCTGTACAAAGAATATTAAGAAATTCTGTACTAAGAATATTAAGAAAGCAGTAGACTAGGAAAAATAGCTAGAGAAGATAACAAAAATTAAACAAATGAATGAGAAAACAGATAAATGCCCAGGAGAAAAGCAGAAACATATGTGAACAGAGGAAACCGAATGGCCAATAAAGAGAAGATGCTTAGCCTGGCTGGGAGCTGCCCTAAGGCCACAGCGGAGACACCATTTCATACCTATCTGATTGGCAAACCCCAGACAGTGTCAGTGTCAAGTGTTGGCAGGGATGTGGAGCCCAGAGACCTCTTGTTGGTACTGGTTGAAATTGGCACCTACTTTACAGAGCATTTTGGTGCTACAGTGAGACAGGCTGCACCAGCTACTGTATCACAAAGGCTTGTAACCCGAGAAACTTGCTGTATGAATAAGGAGGCTCAGAGGAGATTGCCCACTGAGACGTATTTCATAAAAGAAGGGAAAAGCAGCTTAAACATCCACCAGAGGAGAAGTGAAAAGGTGAGCCAGAAGACTCACACCATGACATTTTAGACAGTGGTTACAGACATGAAGAAGATATGTATGTGCATAGTTCAATAAGCACTGGGTTTTAAAAGGCAGCTTCAGAGGTACAATATTCATGTGAGCCTTTAAAAACAAACCATATCATATTATTGATGGGCGAGCATACATATAGCAAAAATTTAGAAGCCTAGGCTGCAAGGATCTCCTTTAAATTTTAGTTTGTAGTAGCTTCTAGGAAGGGGAAGAATTACAGCTTCCTTAATTTTTTTTTTTTTAATTTTTAAAAATTTCTTCGTACTCTCTTGTTCTCTTGCTCTCTTGCCTCTAGCTTCTCTCTGTCCCTTCGCCTCTCCCCCCTTCCCTTTCCCCTCTCTCCACGTGGTCATGGCTGGCCTCCACTTCTCTCCTCTCTCTCTCCTCTTTCTCAGCCATCTTCTCCCGTTTCTTTCCCCATCTTTGCCCTCTGCCCTGAGTAAACCCCCTCCCCTTTGGAAAAAAAAAACATTTCTTTGTTTTATTTTCTGTTTGTGAGTGTTTTGCCTGCATGTATGCATGTACAACACATGTGTGCATGGTGCCTGTGGAGGTCAGAAGGAGGGTGTCTGATCCCCTGGAACTGGAGTTACAGGTGTTTGAACCACTTGTGGGTGCTGGGACCTGAACCCTGGTCCTCCAAAAAAGCAAGCAGTACTCTTAATTGCTGAGGGATCTCTCCAGCCACCTTTACTAATTCTCAAGGTACATAATATGTCCTCTGTGACCATACTGGGTTAAACTTCTCAGGAAGCAATGCTTCTGTTTTAGACATGGACATTGTACTTTTATTCTTCCCTGAGCAATATTGAGCAACTCCATGCCCACATGGGATTAGGTGTCATAAGTAATCTAGTGATGATACAGAGTGTGAGGGAGGATGTTCTTTACCAATACCCTGTCATTTGTATAGGGAGGCGAACATCCTTGTTTGTGGCATCTGTGGAGGTTCTAGAACCTTCTCCTGTGGGTAGTGAAGAACACCTGCACTAAAAGAAACGTATCTGGCTTATGTATGAATTGTATTCAGGCATTTCACATTTTCTTCAAAATGTCAGAATACATTACATACGATTCTGCATGTGTGCCTGTTGCATGCATACGTACATGCATCCATGCCCACATATACATCCACACATAAAATGTTAAAGGGAGAAAAAACACATGCCACAGTGTCCTGGAACACATCCACGGGTACCCAAGGTGCCTTTGGGCCTGGGTTAAGAAGCCCCTGCTTTAAAATCTCCAAGAAGGGGCTATCCGCTTGTCAAGGAATTAGTGACTTAGTGAACAGAAGGCCTGGCCATAGACCACAGGCTGTTTGGACAGAGCGGCACCAAATACCGAGTACTCTGACTCCCAGCCATTGCCATCTACCACACTCCTTTCTTCTTTTTCTTTCTTGGTGGAAGGGCCCTCATTCCTGCCCCTGTACACCTTTACCTTTGATACTGATGATTCCTAGACAAGGCGAGTTGTTTACTGGCTGGGCACGAAACACAATCGTGCGCACACTCTGCTAGGGATCTGCAGCTCTTGGAGGCGATGTTTATCTGGAGGGTGGCACTCTGACACCGTACTTCCCTTGTGTTTTTGCTTTGCCTGGGGTATTGAGCTAATTTGTTAGTTCTAAGTTTGAACATAAAAGAGCAGGCTGGCTGCCAGGGCCCTAAAAGATCTAAGAGCCTTAAATGATTTTGAACTTGCCCTAAATAGTCGTCCTTAAAATAGCTGGCGAGCAGGCCATCCCTGGCCTAGAATTTCAGGTAAGCCTGTGGAATCCATTTGTCAGCAGAGGAAAACTGTTGCGCTGTGGACAGCTTGTTCTCACAAGGAAGAGCCAGCTGAGGTCTTAACCAGGTGTTAGAGTAGTGAGCCAGAACTTGTTCCAGCTGAAGCACTGGGGGCTTGATGGGAACAAGGCGAAACCCAAAGTGCCAATCATTTGTGACCTAGTTCTTAAGGACTACTTTTTGGTCAGAGGCTGTCTTCCTGTTATGCACAGCTGGCCAGGGAGAGCTCTTGGATATGCACTGGGGACCCAGACAAGATGGTCATTTTGAGGCTTGCGTCGAACTGTCTCAGTGGGCATCTGTACTCAGATGCTTAAAGTGGACAGGGCTTTGATTGACTAGCTTGCCCTTTGACTCACTGGGACTGAGGTGGAGAGCAGTGACTACAGCTGATCTGGCTAGAGTGTGTAGGACAGGAAGGCCCTGAGTGGCAGCGTCCAAAGACAGACATGGAATGAGGCCTGAATGGCTAGCCAGCTGACCAGCCCACTGGAACTGTGCCGGGGGGCACATCAGAAACACAGCAGTAGCCTGCAGACATGGAGACCTCAGTGTGCCTTTGCATTTTGGGTGGCCACAGTGGGCCACACAGCAGCTGGTCGGATACTGTTTTCCGGGGTCTAGCAATGCCCTGCTGTCCTGGCAACATCCCAAGCTTGTTTGGGTCTTGGAGCCTCTGCACAGACTTTTTTGTTTAAAATAATTTTTGAGCCCTCCTCAGCCTAGCCCAAGTCCTCCCAGGACCCAGACACAGGAGAACTTCCATGCACCTGTTCCCCGTGCCTGTCTCCCTCCTGGCTGTCAAGGCTGTGCTGTGACCTTGGGTGATGAGAAGCCCTGGCATGTCCTCATGCTGACTAGTGTTTCTTGTGTGGGTGCCCTGGCTTGGGGACCCTTACGCCAGCTCTGTTGGGAGATGTCACCTACTGGCCATGAGATATTTGGTCCAATTAGAGTCTGACAAACCCTTAATTGACAGACCCAGGCCCAAACTCATACTCAGTGGCTGACTTTTTACTTTTGTCACCTTTGGCAGGTGACCCTGTCCCCACTTCTCAGTCAACGGGCAAGTCACCCTCTCACTGAAAGCCTTCCTGTTCCTGATGAAATAAACAATTGATTGACTAATGAAGCCACAGTCAGTGTTTCCCCTCCTGTCACTGTGCTTTGTGGCATGTTGTCCTCTCTAGGACAGTGGGTTTCTCCTTAGCATTGAAACTTACATCTCTCTGTGTATTTAAAAAAAAAAAAAAAAAAAAACAAACCCTAAACTTAGTCCTTCCAGCCCTAAGGCACTATACTCAGATACTAACTATATGTTATCACCTGGACACACTTAGCTGTAAAACTCACCCTCTTGTGTCCCTGTTTCTTACAGGGACCTTCCACTCCAGTGCCTGAACTAGAGGCCTGGAAGATGCGTCCGGCTCCAGTTTCTTACACCTGTTCTCTAACTAGCCCCTTATCATTGCCAACTGGCTGGCTCTGAGGTCCCCTGCTCCTCCTGCCACTGTGTAGCACAGGCCAAGTCCCCCTAGCTCACTTGCCTGCCCACCAGGCTACTGCAGTACCTCTGCCCCACCACCGGCTCCCACCCAGTTCCAACTGTATACCTCCAAACCCCCTTCTTCATTCTCAGGCTTCCCCTGGGCTTCCTTATGTTCCCCTGGTCAGCCCAGAGTGGACCTCATCTTCCTCAGCTTGGCTCCACTCTCAGCAGCTCTCCCCTGAGTGCCCCAGCCCAGAGAACATATCTGTCTTCTGGACTCTTCATCACTGTCATCGTCTCTGATATTTATGGCCTGCTGGCTTGTCTGCCACTTAGGCTCCGGGCTTTCTGGTAAGTCTGCAGTTGGTCCCCTGGCTGTTCTTCCTCCGAGGTCACTTTTGAGTCTATGACTGAGAAGCCTCACGGGGCAGAGCATGGACGTGTGCTCATTTAAGCCAGTTCTATACAGGTTGTGAGCCTTGAGGCTGGAGGAAGCCAGGCCCTAGCCCTTCTGTTATTGAACATCTCTCCCTACTGCTTTTTAAATTTTAATCCCGTGTTTTTCAAATTCACTAAGCCCTGTGTGTGCATATGCATGAGGACACCCTCCTGTGACACTGCTCTTTGCTTCTGGGCCAGGTCAGCTCCACACTGTGCTGAGAGCCCCATGTGCCCTGGCAGTGCCTGGGGTCCCGCCATTCCTGCCTCCCATCTCATCATTCCTCTGAATCCTGCATCTTCCTGGTGTACTAGTGCCTCTGCTTTGAGGATTCTGAAGACAGTGATGGGTGCAAGGCCTCCGTCTGGTCCTGCAGGGAACCAGGATGAATAGCCATCAGCTGTTGGGAGCCTCACACTCCGTGGGATGGGATCAGCAGCCTTGGGTTCCCATAGTAACCAGTCCATCAATGCCCTCAGTGTCGAGATGGTGGCACCGCAGAGGGGAAGAAATAGTCTCATTGTCTCCCCTTTGGCCGCTTGGGCACAAACAAGCCGCACCCCGCAGGGCCCTGCAGTACCCTGAGGTCCAGCCAGATTTGTTGCCCTGCAGTGGTGTGCTACGCATATCCCCTCCTGAACTGGGCCAGGAAGGGACCATCACTGTCAGTCTTGGACCCTCATGAAGACTCTTGAATTTCTGCCATTGGCCATCAGCAGCAGTCACAGAGCTCTTGTCGACTAGGGCCAACTTCTCAGTGGCCAGCCAGGCCACTCCTGCCACAGGATAAACAAATTCCCTGTGTTTTAAGAACCCGGATTTCCAAATTTTCTCCCTTTGGTTCCCAGTCATCATTCTGGTGAGGCACCCTTCATCCACCTTGTCCCTTTCCCTACACTTCAGGACAGAAACTAGGGTATCTCCTTGGATTTTTCTCTTCCCTGGTATTGGCAGCCACTAGGTACAATCCCTGCCAGTCTGCCTCCAGTTACCTCTCACGCCCTACCCACAAGCAAGTAGCCACAGCCCAAGCCAGCCCCATGTCTATGCTCTGCTAGCATCCAGCATCTGCCTGGTTGCCTTCCCTGACTCCTTCTCAGCCTTGATCTCCACCACCAACCAGAAAGTCTCACGTTCTCCCTTCTCTACTTTCAAAGCGTCAGAGGCTCCGTGTAGTATGGCCCACAGCCCCTGTGAGGGGTCCCATCTGCCTCCCGCGCATCCTCCAGCCTAGCTCCTCGCTCCAGCAGTGCCAGAACTTTGATGTTCTGGAAACTTTACCCATGTTCTTCCCTTACCTCTGCTGTTTGTTATTGCTCACAATCTATCTCCATGTGATCTACCCAGAGAACCTCAACCTGTCTACTGCTAATAGGGTTGGTTGAACACTGTCTGCCCAGAGCTCCATGGAGCGTCCATCTTCTCCCTGGACTACAGCATGGTGTAGTAGTATCTTAGTAGTATCTCTGCCTCCTTGGGACCTATCCTGCTTCCTGACATATAGAAGGCTCGGTAAACATGAAACCTTTGCTTTTTTTTTTTTTTTTTTTTAATTCCGGGATCAGTGTGAATGAGAGAAAATACTAACTTTATTGTCATAGCTTCTATTGGCTTCCAGGTTTGTCAACTGTCGAGGACATGTATGGGTTTCTATCCAGTGACATCTCTTGGTACCTTGCTGTTGGGTGGCTTGTTCTCCAGGACTGGATCTTGTTCCACAAGTTCAGGGTTACCTGCAGGAACTTAAAAATCAAGTTCAAGGGACAGAGCCGATATATCTGGCAGTGTCCAGAGTCCGTTTCTCAAAGTAAGGGTGAACCCTTTGCTCCTAAGTGAACAAAGAACAGGAAGAATGCGACAGGACCAGGAAGTGGTGGTAGAAGGAATAACGGAGGGCAGGAAGAATGTCATAGAAAGAATCTGGCCTGCCCCTAAGCCTCGGTCTTTAGTGAAAGTCTTAGTCTTTGAAGTGACAGTCCGGATCCTGACCGTACTGTGTCTCAGGTATGACTGATTTTAATTGTCTGGCAACTTAATCAGTGGGTGCCACTCCCGCCTTGACTGTCACCATCCAGCTTTTAGCTGGTCCTAGACTCCTGGTATTAACTTCACTAGACAGATGAGCAAACTGACCTCCAGAGAGGTTGAGTAAATTACTACATCTTGGTGGATGCCAGCTCAACAGCTTGGCAGCCTGATGTGGAGGCCCTACCCTGGCAGTGCCAGCCTTGTTAGGAAAGGTACAAAGAGAATGTATGAGCCAGTGGGGGCTTGAGTCAGGTTTTCCAACCAGCTGAGAGCAGAGGGTTGCAGTCCAGGCAGGAAGGTTCCAGAGGAAGGGCGGTGCCCTGGGAAGGTGCCTTTGTGGCCCTGCTAAGTGAGGGTGCTTTGTACTTGGGATCCTCCCTTCTTATCAGGCCTCTGGCCGAGAGCTTGCATCAAAGGCTTATCTATGCAAGAATGAAGGCAGACCTGCACTGCCTAGGATCAAACCCCTGGGCCTTACACATGCTAGGCAAGCACTCTACCACTGAGCCACAGCCCAGCCCCAGAACGGCAGTTTTTACATTGGATCCAAGGCTTTCAAGGGCAGGGAAGCTTTCTTGTACACTCTCTTCAGCCTAATGTATATCCTCCCCAGCCTAGAGTGCATCTTTCTCAGCCTAGTGTATACTCTTCCATGTATACTCTCCCCAGCCTAGTGTATACCTTTTCTAATCTAGTCTATACCTTCTCCAGCCTAACATCCCTCTGTGTTCCCACCAAGATGGCACTAAGTATCAGAGTCAGAAAGTAGAACCTAGTGAGAGGTGAAGAAAAGCCTTACAGAACCCAGGGCTGCACTGAAGGAGACACAGTGAAGCCACCCTCACCTTGCAAAGCCTTGTGGTCTTGATCTGTTGCAACAATCCAATGCAGTCAATAACATAAGCATTTAAATACAGGAAAAGACTGGAAACAGAAAACTACAGTAACCATCTAGAGTTCCACTCTCCAAAGAGGGTGACGGTTTGTATTTGGAGCATATCCTTTTGTCTTCTTTTTGTTCTTTAATCTTTCCGTGTGGGTATGTGTGTGGATGTGGATCTGCGTGCCGTGGGGCACGTGAGGTCAGAGGTCAACTTCAACTGTCGGTTCCACCGTGTTTGAGATCAGATCTCTTGTTGTCCATTATGAATGCCAGAATAGCTGGCCCATGAACATTCAGTACTCTCCTATCTCCACCCTCCATGTCTCTGTAGGAATACTGATCTTAAGATGTGTGCTACTGTGTCCAGCCTTAGGTGGGATCTGAGGATCCAAACCCATGTCCTCACGTTGACACAGCAAATGCTTTACTATCGAGCCTCTTCCGGCCCCCTTTTTGTTGTGTTTATAACTATGTGTTCATGTGCACACATACTTGTGCTAATATATGTGCACACACACTCATATGCACAAATGACTTATATAAATAGACTTATATAAATGTAGTTTCAAAACGTATCCCTTCTAAGTTAATGACTATTCTCCGTTGTCATTTCTAATGGCTGGTATGTCATTGTATGGCTGGCAGATAATTTATGTAGTATTTCCACGACATTTAGGTCAAGGGATTCTTTGTGTTAGGATGTGCTTAGTTTGGGAGGACAGGATCTTGTGGCGAGGTGGCTCTATGGCTTCCCTGTCCCCACTGACCTGTTCACACCTCTCTTGATGGTGACCTGTCCTACTTTTCTGTCCTTGTAGAACTTATAAATGTTTGTTTAATTTAATCCCTGAGGATACTGTGAGAATTTTTTTTAATGACTTTAAAAAAATTATGGGGAGCTAGAGAGGTGGCTCAGTGGTTAAGAGCACTGGAGGCTCTTCCAGAGTGATTCCCAGCTCCCACATGGGAGGTGACAACCATCTGTAATTCTAGTTCCAGGAGGTCTGATGCCCAATTCTGATCTTTGCAGGTTCTAGGCATGTATGTGGTACACAGCCATACATGCAGACAAAACACCCATATGTATAAAATAAAAAAAAATTGAATTATAGATTTGTTTTGAAAAACCACAGGACTGGAGATAGCTCAGTGGCAGAGGACTTGCCTACCATGTACTAGGCCCTGGGTTCAATCCCCAACACTGAAAAAAAAACTTAGTTATATCTTCTATAGTGATTTTCCACCACAGAGTTCAAACAGTGCATTTGTATAAAGAGAGAAAAAATAAAATCACCAATGCCCTTGCAGAACTCATCCCAGTTGTCCCCACCTCCTGATATCACCACTGCTCACACCTCAGTCTGTGTTTCTGTTCGTATCTTTAAAAGACAAATATGATCATGTGCACATACACAACATTGGACTTGGATCCAGCTCAACTTTTTTTTTTTAATACCTAGCTATCTTAACCACCCTGGAAGTCCATCCTTGACAGTACATAGAGAGCTGCCCACTTTCTTGGTAGTGTAAGTAGCTTTATGTCATCTTTATGGCTGTGACTTAAAGCACTCCAAATTGTTGCACTATTTGCCTATGGGTGTTTGTTTGCCTTACCTGCATGCTACCCTAATCCTTCTTATCCATTCCTCTATGGGTGCATACATGAGACTTTTTCATGGGATACATAACAGCAAGAACAAATATAACAATCAGTGAGAGTCAAGACATTTGTCTGGTCCTGGCTACACCACAGGTGATTTTCTACCTGTTTTTCCTTGTACTGACTCACTTATATTCTTCAAAAGCCTATGAGACGGGTGCCATTATTCCCTTCTTATACATGAGAAGGTTGGTCCATGGCTTCACAGCTTGTAAATGTTGCCAAGGGTTTGACCAAGGTGGCCTGGCTCCAGAGAGTGAGGCCATGTGTTATAGGTGTGTCCATGTTACAGATGGTTGGGCATTGGGTAGTTCCCTAGGCAGGTAGATGATGGTTGACACTCTCCAGAAGAGTGTGAGGAGGTCATTGTTACCATTTTGGGGTGAAGGTGGTTTCTTATTGTACATACTAACTCTACTACTATACAAGGTTAAGGCCATTGGCTTTCTTTGTAATTACAGCTAAAGTCAAACATCCCTTTATATAGCTAGTCATCATTTCATTTTTCTCTGAATTGCTTATTTTTATTCTTTGCCCAGTTTTGTCTGAATAATTTGTAGGTGTACTCTATGTAGTTTGAGGATCCATTCCTGTTTTTTTTTTTTTCTTTCTTTTTTAAAGAACACTTCAGCAATTTTTTTGAACCTAGATCAGTGGTCGTGTTTTGAAGTAGAACGGTTTGTTTGTGAGGCATTGGGCCCGCCCTTTGTGTATTTCAGGGATAAACAGGCCTAGATCCCTGTCTACAGCCAACAGGAATTTAACCACTGAAGAGGAACACCCAGGTGCTGCTTTGGGCAGCAGCAAAGAGCAGGACCTTGTTCCCTGGGAAGGCTTTGTGACTAGTAACATCCGAGGTTTTCTTGGACAGAGGAACAGGCAGGAGGTGGTGTTTGGGCAATATCTCACTCAGCATCTCATTTGGAAGCAACTCACTGTAAAGTAGAGAGACTCTCAGGCAAGGGTGCTTAGGGAACAACTAGAGGGAGTAGTGGAGGGGTGAGGGTAGGGAGTGGTGAGACAGTAGGGTGGAGTGGGCATGCAGTTAGCAGAGCCTTCCCTGGTGGTGCTTCCCAGTGTTCAGGAGATGCTGTCTGGAGGGCTCACTCATCCCAAGCACAGAGCAGAGTAGGTGGGGAATGGGCTGGGGGAGGGATAGGCAGGAAAAAAAAGCAGCTAGGTTAGAGCAAGGTTAGAGAGAGAAAAGTTCAGAAGGGGGGTAGGGGTTTAGTGGAGGTTGGAGAGATGGTTCAGAAGTTCAGAGCACTGACTGCTTTCCAGAGGAGTTGGTTCGATTCCTAGCACCCACATGGCAACTCACAATTATCTGTAACTACAGTGCCATAGGATCCAATGTCCCTTCTGGCCTCCACAGGCCCCAGGGACACAGTGGTATGCATAGTTGTACATGCAGTCAAAACACTCATGCATATAAAATAAAATAATTTGCACTTACTGTTCAATTATGAGAACCAGAGTTCAGATCACAGTACCCATGTACACCAGCCAGCCATCCTGTAAACAGCTGTAACTTCAGCTCTAAGGGATCTGACACCAGATTTCTCCCTCCATGAGCTCATCCACAACATGGGCGAGCATGCGCACATGCATGCAAACACACACACACACACACACACGATACACAATTACATTTTTTTTTAAAGTTCTGACAGCTGATATGGAGTGTGTAACTTTAATCCTAGTACTCAGGAATCAGGTAGATGGATCTCTTGAGTTTGAGGCCAGCTTGATCCACCCAGTGAAATTCCAGGCCAGCTAGCCGGGACTACACAGTGAGACCCTGTCTCAAATAGAAAGGAAGGAAGGAAAGAGGGAAGAAGGAAGATGGATGATAGATTGACAGACAGACAGACAGACAGACAGACAGATAGATAGATACATCTGTGGAGACTTTGCCATGTATCTGATGGCATTAAACAGCAGGGGTATTTATCAGCTACTGCTTTCTTTCATTCAGTAAAGTTGTGTGGTGTATCCAAACCTGGCCTGATGCCTGACTAGTTCTGAGCTACAGAGATGGACTGGGGCAGGCAGGCTGTGCATCCCTGTGGTCCCCCTCCTATGACAGTTTTAGCTTTATGCATGTCCTCTGAGGGCCACAGAAGAAGCCTGTGGTTCTCTGTCAGACCCCACATCCTTGGATCCCTGCCTGTGTCTCAGTTAGAGTTTATTTAGGTGTGTCTGTCTGAGAACAGATTTTTGACAGAAAAATAAGTCCATTCTTAGCCATCACTGGGCTTGGTCTCACACACATCTCTGTCTTATGCTGTTGATTTTTTAAAAGTTAAACAAAACCCTCAATTTATATTCTTCGTGATAAAGCCCAGTTTTTCTGGAATAGAAAAGAAACTATTTCTGTCTTGCTGTCAAGAACTCATTAACACCCTTTCTTTACATCCTCTAATGTGTCATTTGCTGGGATGTGGTACTATTAGCCCAAACAAGAAAGCTGGGTTCATTTCAGTGTCTTAAACTAGGTTCTGTCCACAACTCGGCCAGTTCAAGACCCCCTCAGACCCTCATTTAAACAATTGTTTTACTTCAGCAGTGCTGTGGATGGAATCCAGGACCTCATTCAAGCTAGCCAGTGCTAAGCCAGTGCCCTGACATTCAGCCATACCACCAGCCTGCTAGGGAAATGGCTGCTCTCTCTTTCCAGAATGGTTTGTGTCCTTGTACACAACATTGTCATAATAACCTTCTAAGCACCTGCTCCCACCCCATTTCTCAGGGATGTAGGTCTCTACTTTTTGATACCTAGCCATGACTGGAGCATCAGAAAACCAGACTGATTCTGTCTCTTGTTAAATCAACTTCAAATCCAGATGAGTCCTTGGAGTAGATATGGATGAACCGATGTCACTGTGTTGTGTTGCTCCTGCTGGGGAACTAAGGGATTACAAACCCATACCATTGTTATGTTCTATTGTTCTCAAGTCCTGAGCATGGACCCTTTTCAAGAAGCCCTGGGTGGGTTTTCTGCTTTCTTGTGTCAGAAGTTCAGCAGGGAAGAGCTGTAGAAAATCCCATCCTAAAGCCAATGAGTCAAAGTCGGTTTTACTTTCCAGCAACTGTTTCCTGAAGTTAGTAACTTATGTACCTTTGTACTTGTTCTGTGCCGATGGCTGTTCCAGCCCCTGGCCTGTTTCCATGCCACGATGGCATCCTTAAAGGATGAACACAGACTACTTCGTGCAGATTTCCAGTGACTGGAGCTGCCATTGGGAGATCTTTTCCCCAAGGCCCCCCAGCCGCCTTGTTTATTTTATTTGAATAACTCTGTTAGGCTGCATGAATTAGGCTGCAAGTCTTCAGGTTGGGCCATGTTGCTGCGTGCATCATGGGCATGAAAGTGATGCCACATGGATTGTTAGGGACAATGGACAGAGCCAACAGGACTATACTCCTCTGCCAAACCTACTACCTATTCCATTTTAAATGCCATCTTTGTCCTAAGCTCTTTCATGGTGGTGTGTTAGCCTTGGTCCCAGTGTAATTTCCGCATCAGCCTCTCATAGCAACAGAGGCTGTGTCAGTGAAATGAATGACATGACCAGGCCTTCCTAGCAACCAGGGAAGCTAGTGCTGTGGTTTGCCCACTTGAGAGAAAACAGGCCAGTAAGCATGGCTGCTCAGAGTCGGTCGTCAATCTGCCTGAGTCAGTGTTCTCAGTATGTTGGGGTACTGTTTTTTACTCTTTCCCTAGAGGATTACGGGGTTTCCTGGACCATTTAACTTATATCACAGTTGTAAATTTGCTGACACCATCCATAGGCAAGTAGACGTGGAGAAATGGGACAAAGAACAAACAGTATAAAGGAAAGGACAATGGGTATGCATAACAGCAAAGACCTCACAAACACCACACCAAGCTAAAGAGGCCTTGTACCACAACTAGATGATTCCATGTGTAGAAAGCTCTAGAATAGACAAAACTAACGGAGTGGAGTGGAGGGACTCAGCTTAGGGTCAGTGGATGGGGAGGCTCACAGATGCTCCCAGTGATGTCTTGGTGGGAGTAAAGTCTCGGTAGGTTGCAGAACATAGGTATAGAATGGACTAAATCTCAGCCAACTGTGGCATGAGTGAGCGTTTGCTCAAGTCCTCACTGGTGAATTTTGCCTGTGAGAAGAAAAAGCCCTAGGTAAATATTGAACTCTTGATAAGGATGTGTATGTGGAAGTGTTTAAGGGGGAAGTGTGCCGATAATGGCGGTTTACTTTCGAGTGAGTACACCAAGAATAAATGTGCTAATGGCGGGGTGGATTCAGGGAGAGAACTCTGAGGGGACTTCAGTGGTGGTTGGGGTGGGGGTGGGGCGTTTGCTGCACAGTTATCTCTCAGAACTTTGCTCTGTGTTTGCAAATTTTCATAATAAGATATTAGGAGAAAAAGGTAGTTAGGGCGTGGTGGGATGGGGTCCCCTGAGGAGAAAGCCGGTGCTCTCCCAATCATGAAGTTATGTTTACAGATGAAGATTAGAAGCCTTATAGGGATTTAGTAGAGCCAATGATATCATCGAGGCAGTAGCAAATGGAATCTGACTTTGGGACACTTACTTCTATAGGGTTTAGGCCACCTTGGCACCCGAAGGGACAAGCGTAGCTCCTGGAGGCCCTCACTTGCTAGTTCTGTGCTGGCAGAGTCTCAGAAAATGTAAATGAGCCCAATCCTACAGTTATAGGGACTTCCTGTGCGCGAGCGATAAGCCTGCGGCAGACACCCCTGGCAGCGTCAGTTTGGCTTGTTCGCTGTTAATTATCTTCTCCATCCGCTCTGCCGTGTTTTCGCTAATTTCGTGATCTGACTTAGTGACTTCCTGAAGACTTCTCAGCCTCCCTGATTCTTTTGAAATCAAGGGGCAGGACCGGCAGCCGCCATGGTGCAGAGTCCTGAATGGGAGTCCTAATTTGGACCCCTGCCCGTTTCCCCAGGGGCGCCCCAGATCAGATGCAGCAAAGACAACTCTAGTCCTCTTGGGCAGAGCCTCTGCCAGATAGGGTCTGCTAGTAAATTCCGAAGTGGGGGCGGGGACATAGGAGAAGAATGAAAGCATTATTCTAAGAAGCTGCTTTTATTTATAGATTCTCCTAATTCTATTAGAACGAACGCCGGAGGGATATAAAAGTTGGAACACATAACACATAATAGAAATGAAAGGACGTTAAACTAAACGAGGGAATGCGGTAGAATGAGAAGAATCTCAAAATGAGAAGAGTCTCCGTACCGAGGGGAAGATGGGACTTTTTCTTTTTTTTTTTCTGAAATAAAATCATCTTAGAGCACTTTGTACCAGGAAAGCGAATTAAAATAAGGGCTCGGTGAGGAGAAAACTTGGAAGGAAGTATAAAATATTTCATAATGAAAAGGAGAAAGTGGTAAGCTGACTCAAGGGGAAAACAAATACAGTTTGCACTAATTACATTATAGAGACAAATAAAATGTTGAAAAGGAAATAAAGCCAATTAACTACTTAATGTGCTCTAAGAGTCATTTGCAAAATAAAATGTATTAAATATAAAATATGCAAATAGCTGTCATTTGCTATTTTTTTTCCCCAATAGCCAATACAGTGCCTCCTGTTCTGCATACACAATGAAGGAGTTTTGACCACTAACAAAAGGCATTGATGGGCTTTAATACAAAGTAAACAGCCACTTGTGTTAGGCAAGCTGAAGTCAGACACCACTTTTCAGTGAATGAGGTAGAGTCTGAAGAACATGTGCTTAGGGGTAAAACTCATCAGAATCAAGTTTAATGAGTAGGCCCAGCTAGATGGCTTAGTAGTAAAGCTACTGGCCACGGAGTTTGGGGACCTGAGTTCAATTTCCAGGAGACAACTAACTTCTTTAAGTCATTTGTTTTCTGACTTTTACACATAGGTGCTTGTGCATGTGCAAGTAGTGCACAAATAAATGTAATTTTATTTTATTATTTTAGGGTTTTTTTTTTTTTGAGATAGATATAGTTGTGGCTAGTCTGGAACTCTCTGTGTAGTCCAAGCTGGCCTCAAACTCATAGAGATTCACTTGCCTCTCTCTGCCTTCCGAGTGCTGGGATTAAAGGCGTGTGCCGTGTTTTTAAATCTAATCTATGTAGGCATGAGTGATAAAAATCTCTCTTCTGACAGTGACTGTCCCTTCCTGTACCTTAATTCTTTCTTCTGAAAACCGGAAACTAGCGACACTTCCAGTAAGTACGTGCTTGGAATAGTGCCTGTCCTCAGGTGACCATTCTGCTGCTAATAGCATCATCATCATCATCATCATCACCATCACCATCATCATCATCTTTGTGATGGTTATCTACATCAGTGGAGCCAGACATACCAGTCTACCTAGTTTGACATACCAGTATGCCCAGTGTTAGGCATACTGGAATTGCCCTAGGGAAGCACTGCTTTTAAAGCAGGAATTCAAAGCTGGGGAGGCGGAGAGCTGGGGATACCAGAGAGACAGCACTCCTCATGGTGTCCAGTTCCATGGCTCCCATCTCCAGCTCTGGGAATACAGTAGGGGAAAAGTTTGAATATTGCTGTACCTTTGTCTTTTTTTTTTTTAATTGAGGAAAATTATAGCTGTTAACACGTGAGACAGAGCGAGGAAGCTATGCCAGACTAAGACAGCCTTCATGAATCGTGACTTACAGAACCATGGCTGCAGAGCTGACCACAGGCTCCTAGTGACTTGTCTGGCTGTTGCCCTCCAGTTAGCAGCAGGTGGCCATTCACTACACTGCTGTTTACCTGAGGTACTTGCTTTCACTCCCCCCTCCCCCACCCCCAGAGAACAGTGTGCCCAGAGGTGTTAGATTTTTATCTTCTACATGTTTCTTGCCCTGGGCATCTTTTATGATGGACTGTACTAAGTTCTGACTTCATCCAATGAGAAAAAGTCTAAGGAGCCGGGCAGTGGTGGCGCACGCCTTTAGTCCCAGCACTTGGGAGGCAGAGACAGGTGGATTTCTGAGTTTGAGGCCAGCCGGGTCTATAGAATGAGTTCTAGGACAGCCAGGGCTACACAGAGAAACCCTGTCTCGAAAAACAAAACAAAACAAAACAAAAGTCTAAGGAGCCATAGAAATGAAAAAGCAAGGATGCTTTTCCTCTCATCCTGCTCTCCCCATGGTAGCTAGCCTTCCCTGTGATGCATAAAGCCAGCTTTTCATTTTCCCGGACCGCCTCCATGGACCAGCTCTTGCAAACAGAGCCATTGAGCAAACATGGACAGAAGATTTCAATCTGATCTGAACACTTGCCTACACATTGATCAGCCATTGGCGAGCCACTTCCTGTCCTTGGGTGTCAAATCAGTCACCCGTAAGGTATGATGCAGTTATCATTACAGAACAGAATCCTGCAGCTGACTGAGGGAGACTGGAAGGTGACTGCTGTCCTCACGGAGAGGAGCCCGGGACAGAACTGGTCCTCCTGATTGACATCCTCTCTCTGCACTGACCTCAAGGGGAGTAGCATTGTCCCCAGGGGATACCTAAGCTGTCCTTACTGTGGCTACAGGCTGAGGGCTAGGAGGTTCTTTCCTTTACTAGTCCCACCTTTGGCTGTTCCCTCACATATTTCCTGGGCTGATTCCGTATTCGATTTTGAAAGAGTATAGAATTCAGGGTGTTGCAGTGTCGGAGTCACCACCTGTCTTTTGACATTAAGAGCCTAGAATGAATACTGAGTAATTTGCTGCAGTTTGATGTACCCCGCCACTCAGCAGCCACCATTGGCAGTCTGCATTCTGTTGGGAAACACTAACCAAGTGCATAAGCCGTGTGTCCCCAGTTTCAGAGAACTGATAAATTGTAGCTAGGCATGTGTTCAGAGGCAAAAACCAGAGGTAAGGACTTAAACATTGTGAGGGGTTATCTTGTTTTGTGTATGCCAAATGGCACCTCGGTTTTCCACCCTGCCCACTCTCTTCATGTGGGCAACTCCTTATGGCGGTGTGGGGCTAATAATACACATACACTTTGAAGTCTGATATCCAGATCCAAGACAGGCTGCAGGGCTTGGGGTTGAGAGACTAGAGCAAAGGCTGCTTCCTTTTCAATCAAGAAGAGACACCCTCCCCAGGGACGTGTGCCTGGATCTATCTCAGGGGTTACAGCTATGTTATATGGCCATGCTGGCTCCATGGGAGTCTGGGAAATCGAGAGTTTTGGATTCTACAGCCTTTATGAAAGAGGGAGGTAAAGAACGGGTTGGAAATACAGGTGGGGTTTGTGTCTATGGTGTTTCCTCTACACCACAGTGATGGTGGTATCTCTGTGTTGTCTTGTGGGTGATTGGAAAAACCGAAAGGGCATAAGAGGGAGGGAAAGGTCCTGTGCATGCCTAAGAGGCAGCTACCTCTTAGTGTTGGGCTAACTTGCCGTCTAGTGAGGGGTAAACTCTTACAGATGCCTAGACAGCTGTATCCCGAGTCCAACACCAGCAGAGTGGGAAACTTCCTGGGAGAAGTGCAAGCGATTCCAGAAGTTGAGGGCAGTCACTTCCAAGAAAAGGAGATAAAGACATCATGATGATGAACATGGTAGCAGGCAAGGCTGACGAACTCTTACCCAGTGAGGAATGGCTCTAAGGCCACCAACACTTCTTCCCACTTCCGTGTAACAGATAAGGAAACCACGGCACAGAGTCTGTGCCAAGTAGCATCTCACTGCTCTGCCTGCCTGTCTTTTCCAGCCCTGATCATTATCCAGGTCCTGTAATAGAGACATAGGAACTGCCTATGTCAGAGACCGTGAGTAGCACCACAGTCTGTGTGTACGGCAGCCATTCAGGTCTGTTTGCCACCAGCCTCTGCCATTCAGAGTTCCATTGTACCCACAGAATGTGGGGCATCTAATGATGTTGGAACACTCCTTCGACATCTGCTGCCCCTCTCCAGGGCACTTTTCTAAGTCTTTGGGGAGGGGAGCAGCCTCCCATCCTCTCATAGGAGTGTAGGGCAGGGTGGCCTAACAGATGGCCTATGATGAATCCCTCCACTACTCCCATTTCTCCATGCTCCCACCAGACCAGCAGCAACAGCATTTAGGACAATGCTAGAAATAAAACTTCTCAGGCTCCGCTGCTCCATCCGAGACTCTGGGTGCTGCTCCAGCTCACTGGCTTTAGAATGTAAGCTGGGCAGTGGCTGGATGCTCTGAGCATCAAGGGGCGCTTGGGCTTCCAGCATATTGGCCTCAGATACTGGTTTTTATTCTTTCTGGGCTTAGGCTAGCTGATCTTGTAGACTCTGCACACCTCCTCGTATTTCAGTAGCCACACGTGAGGAAGACAGCCACATCTGCCTGCTGACTGGCATCAGGTGTATTTAGGTAGTATTGCTGATTCTCATGTTGAAAAAAAAAAAAACAGTCTCCCACACTTCCTAGACCTGTACACAAATCGAGGCAGTTCCTATGTCTCTGAACCTAAGGACCTGATTTGTAACATGGGCTCAGGCAGGTAAGAGGTGGGCGAGTCCAGAGAGAAGAGTCCCAGCCTTGTGAGGCAGCTGCCCCAGGGGTAGCTGTGGGAAGGCTCTTTGTGGAGAAGGCTATTTTGTTACCCATGGTGAGTGGGAGGTCATCTGAGGAACAGGCCAGAGATCGTTGCCACAGCCAGTGTCTGCAGTACGTCCTCAGCCTGCTCTTCCTCACCTTCCTGACCCTGAGCCACCTATGGAGGCCTGCCATTTCAGTGGTTCTTTGACTCTGGAAGTGCACATCTCCTTGCTTGTTCTTAGCTTTGAACTTCTTCCCCATATGAATGTTCTCTGGTGTCACCAGGAGAGTCTACCTGACCTTTTAACCATAACCATCACTAGTATTGCTACACTGTGTCCTGCAACTGGGTACCTCACTCCATGTGAACAGTTGTATCATCCTGTATAATCAAGAATACTGTAGGTTTGCATGTAATCCAAATGGCTGCGGATATCCTTATCATGCTCAGCCAGATAATTACCTCAGGGTTCCTGGAGTATGTGAAGCCCACCGTGAAGACCCATTTATCTTCAGTTTTTGCTTTCAGCAACAGTTACATTGTCAGTGTGTATCTTGATTGGAGAGATGAGGTACGCTCTACTGGAGTACTTTTGAGGAACGTCGGCAGAGATTTTCCAAAGATGAAAACATAGGGACTGTTATGGGGTTCTTTCTATTCCTTGGTCCCAAAGGAAGTGAAGAGGGGCTGTTGATGGGAACCAGAAGGAAGGATGAGGTAGACCAGCCCTTGTGAACGAGCAGGGGTCTGGGAGAGGAACCATGTTGAAGCAGGTCTGTAGGCAGAGGCCAGGGGAGTGCAAAGGCCAGCCTTGCTTGCCTTCTCATTTGCCTCTGGGTTCACAGAGTTCATCCTGTAGCTGAAGGGTAGAGGAGCCATGGGCGGGGTTCCCATCCCTGGGAAGGAGGGGTGTCCTCGTTTGGTTCTCTATTGCTGTGAGGAACACCATGACCAAAAACATCTTGGGGAAGAAAAGGGTTATTTCAGCTTACAGCTTACATCGCGAAGGGAAGCAAGGGCAGGAGCTGAAGGCAGGAACGAAAGCAAGTGCCACGGAGAAATACTGTTTGTGCTTTCTCAGCTTGCTTCTTAAATATAACTTAAGGGCCCTGCCCAGGAGTGGCACACCCACAGCAGCCTGAACCCTCTCTCAACAGTCATTAATCCAGAAAATGCCCCACAAAATATTCCAGTCTATGGAAGGCAGTTTTCCTCAGTTGACAGTCCTTCTTCCCAGATGACTGGAACCTGTGTCAAATTGATTAAAAAAAAAAAAATTAACCAGCACAGATAACCCCTTGTCAACTTGACACACAAATATATCACTATTAGATCCTGCCCCTTCCTTTCTTGCTTATCCCTAAGCTCTCTCATTAACACCACACAATAAAATAGTACAGCTTTAAAGCTCCAGTGTCTTTACAAGAGTCATTTTTTTTTTAAAGTTCAAAGCCTCTTTAAAATATCTAATATCTCTTTAAAATCTAAAGTCTCTCGACTGTGGGCTTCCTTCTATAAAATAAAAAGCAAGTTATATCTTTTTCCAAGAGGGAAGAACCAGGGCACAGTTATAGTCAAATCAAAGTGAACCCCAAAATTTAGCAGCACAAATGTTCATTGTCCGACATCTGGGACTCACAGTCTTCTGCTTCTGAAGGGTTTGGGCAGTTCCCAGTGTGCACCTCTGCAGCCTTCAGCACGCACAGCTTGACTCCTAGGCACAGGCCAGCTCCCATGACACCCACCCCTGTCCTTGGTAGTCAACCTGTGGTCCTGGCATCTATAACACAGGGGTCTCCCCTGCACCCATTATAATAGCTTTAAGCACTTAGCAGCTTTTCCAGACTAAAGTTCTAAATTCCGTCCACAGTCTCCCTCAAAACAACACAGTCAGGTCTGTCACAGCAATACCCCACTCTCTGGTACCACTTTCTGTCCTAGTTTGGTTCCCCGTTGCTATGAGAAACACTGTGACCAAAAGCAACTTGGGGGAGAAAGGGTTTATTTCATCTTCCAGCTTACGGTCCATCAAGAAGGAAAGTCAGGGCATGAGCTCAAGGCAGGAACCCAGAGGTGAGACTGAGCATGTGCTGACTGGCTTGCTCCCCGTGCCTTACTCAGCCTGTTTTTATATATACACACGACCACCTGGGGGTGGACACATCTGCAGTGACCTGGCCCTCCTACTTCAATCACTAATCAAGAAAATGTTTCACAGACACGTCCACAGACCAGTTTGATGGAGACAATTCCAATTCCTTAGCTGATGTTCTGTCTTCCCAGTGACTCTATACTGTGTAAATTTGACAAAACAAACAAACAAAACAAAACAAAACAACAACAAAAAAAAACCAATCCAAACAAACAAAACACCAAACCAAAAAACCCCCAAACACTAGCATGCAGGGAGTGCAGGTTAGAGTGCACTGAGAGGAGGGGTGGATGGGACCTCCAGCCTGCTCGCAGGTGGCTGTCTACAGGTTTCCCTTTTACGTGTCACACTTAGGACTCAGTTGACTCAAATCTGTTTTTTCGCTCTCTGTAGAAAAGGATTTGATTTTTTTCCCTTGTAGGAACATCCGCCTCTCCTAGAGTCACCACTTGAGCAGTTTCTCCTTTCGCCAAGGATGTTCTGTTTTGGGAAGTAGTCTCCCTGTGTGCTCTGAGGTTGGGCTGATATCCCATCTCAAGCTCAGAGTGCTGGGTTAACAGGCATTTATATTCACTGTCCAGATTGCCAGGGAGCGTTCTTTGTAATTTTGAAAGGATTGTTTCAGATATGTTCCCTATGAAGAGTAATGTTTTCTGTTTGTTGTTGGTGTGGGGTTTGTTTTATCTTCTTCTGAGTCGGAAGTTGCCCAGGCTAGCCTGGAACACATGTAGCTCAGGATGTCTAGAACCCCAGATCTCCTTACCTCTGTCTCTGTCTCTGTGTGTTAGGATCACAGGTGAGGATCCTACATCTGTCTGCTATTCTGTTTTAGTAGATTGCCTTATAACAGCCTAAGAGAGGTGTTTTTGATTTTTTGTTTTTTGTTTTACCAAATTTAAGATTTTTTTCCCAACATAATGAATGTTTTTCTAATAGTATTTTTTTTTGAGTTTTTAATACTTGTTTTTTTTTTTTTTATTTTATATGGAATGGAGTTTTTGCCTGAATGTATGTCTGTGTGAGGTTGTCAGATCTCCAAGACAGGAGTTACAGACAGTTGTGAGCTGCCACGTGGGTGCTTGGAATTGAACCCTGATCCTGTGGAGGAGCAGCAGGTGCATGTAACCATTTTTTTTTAATTGATTATTTGGGAGTTTTACATCATATACCCCGATTATACTCATTTTCCAGTCCTCTCAGGTCTCTCTTCCCTCCTACCCCGCCTCAAAAGAAGAAGAAGAAGAAGAAAAAAAAAAACCTCTTCAAATCTAGTTTATGTTGTATGTTGCCCATATACTCACTGGAGCACCTCCAAGGCCCCACCGGAAGCCATCAGTTCTGGAGAGCTACACTTCAGCATGCTTTTGTTGTTGTTGTTAAATGATGAACTTGTCTTTTATTTTATGAGCATTGGTGTTTTGCCTACATGTATACATGCCTCTCTGTGTGTGCTTGAGGGAGAGAGGAAGAAGGAGAAGAAGGAGAAGGAGAAGGAGAAGAAGAGAGAGAGAGAGAGAGAGAGAGAGAGAGAGAGAGAGAGAGAGAGA
>NW_021604712.1:9377435-9438703 GCF_004785775.1 Grammomys surdaster | reverse complement strand
AGAGAGAGAGAGAGAGAGAGAGAGAGAGAGAGAGAGAGAGAGAGAGAGAAATCACTTGGCGCTGGATTACAGATGGTTGTGAGCTATCGTGTGGGAGCTGGGAATTGAATTTGGGTCCTCTGGGGTAGCAGCCAGAGCTCTTAACTACTAAGCCGTCTGAGCCATCTCTGCAGCCCCACATTTCAGCGTTCTTATCACAGGTTTTTTTAAGAGTTCCCTTTGCTGGCTTCTTGCCTAGGCTGTTATTTTGGGGGACAGGTGTGTGCTCGGGGGTGGGGTAGGGATTGTCACAGAAGCCTACATCCCTCTTTCTCATCTGTGAGTCTGCAGTCACCAATTCTGCAAAAGTAGCTTCCTGGCCCTTTAAATTTAAGAATTTTTAATCATAGGGATTTTGAATTTAAAAAATACTTTCAATTTGCTGTTAGAAAGAGTTAAATGCTCATGTGTTTATGGACTACATCCACCTTAGTCCTTGTGGCTTATGGTTCCTACTTACCTCTGAATCTGGTTTTCTAAGCCGGTTGGGAGTTCAGAGTCTACACTCATGGCCAAAGCCTTCCGACACAGCTCTTGCTGGCTCTAATATTATCCCGGCTCATAAAATTTTACTTTTTCTGGTTTCTGGGCCAGTTTGTGCAAGGCCGAGATGGTCTGTTCCGTAGCACTCTCTCTTAGATCTGTACATGTGTGTTCTGTGTTAGAGATGGCTGGCTCCCCACTGCTTCAGCCACTCTACCAGAAGGTCCACTATTCCTTTTTAGATAGTTTCATAAATCATAATTTTCTAGTCATTCACTCTCGCTGCCTTAAGTTTTCAAATATATTAGCTTAACGTCCTGGTGAGTATCTCCTTATTACCCGTTAATCCTTGGCTTTATCTTTGGCTGCATCTTTCTTTTCATTTGTAATTCTACTTCTCTGAGTGATTTATTTTATTTTATTTTCATGTCTGTACTGAGGTAGATTTATCTCTCCTGCTGGGTTATAAAGGAAGTCTTTCCAGCTGTTTAACTTTTCTCTATTACTAATTTATTTTCTACTTTACAGAGTTCTAACTTTAACTCTCTTTCTCTCTGTTTTCTTGAAGTTAAAAATATTTAGCTGGACGCTTTGTAGCTGGATGCTTGAAATCACCTTGGCTTCAACCAGTGTGGGAGGGGCTACAGCGCCCTTCTGATGTCGTATTTTCATGTCATTATGTCACGCATATCTGAAGTCCACATGGGTCAAGCATGTATGCTAATGTATGCTAATTTCTAAACATATGGGACATTTCATCTCTTCCTGTTACCAATATCTAATAATTGTTGTCAAATCAGATATTGTCTTGTTAATTAATTCTTTGATGCTGGAGAGATGTATTCTAGGTTCTGGGACTTCATCAGTCTCTGGAGAAGAGTGTTGTCCCCCCTGTTGGGTAGAGTTACATCTGCTGGAGCATGCCTATTGGCAACGTGGCTCTAACTTGTCCACTTCAGTGACACGTGTCTCTGTGACCTGGCTTGAGACCCAGCCTTGTGTGTGTGGCCTTTGTTGTCAGGAGACCTGGTAGATGAGTAGGGTTTAGGTCCATGAGACTGAGAGGGCCTGAGCTTAGAGAGTAACATGAATACTGTTGAGGAAAAGCCAGGGCATGGTTTAACCTCTGCAGAGAGGATCAAAGAGTAAAGGAGGAAAGGGCCAGGCCTGAAGGCCCAGGGGAACGACCCTATCTCATAGTCAGGGGAGAGTTGTTGCCTGGGGTTCAGGGGAGGCACCTGCAGGGAGAACAAGTGCTTGTGCTTGTGTAGACCTGGGCTGCAGGGCAGGGTCATACTTGTATGGTGATTTTTATAAGGCAAAGATGACAGTGTGACTGGCCATGTAGCAAGGACGTCCTCGGCTGTATGAGGACCATGAGAGCAGAACTCTCACAGACAGAAGTTGGGTTCTAAGAGAGCATGATTGACTAAAGGATTGAAGAACCAGGTCACAATGGAACCGGGGTGGTCGAGGTCATGATGAGTTGTGGTGATGGAGGGACATTGGTGTGGGGCCTGTCTGGAGCTGTGTTCATGACTGCTGACATCAGGGAAAGAATCAGGGAATCAGGATCGTCATTTGCCTGGCTATCAAAGTGGGCACCAGTGGCAGGAAGGTGGCTGAGGAGGAAGGTAAGCTCATGAATGGTGGTAGTCAACACCAGGAGGAAGAAGCCATGATGTGGGACTTGGTAGTAGAGCCTCAGGGTGAGTCATAATGACTGTGTTGGTACCCATAATGCCCCTTCCCTGGAGACACGGCCTTGGCTACAGAAGTAATTGCATAGCCCAGAACATTTCTGAGAGAGAGCAAGGGAGAACAAAAGTAGCTTAAGCTAGCGTAGCAGGGCTGAGAAAACAGGACGCACACTACCTTTTAGAAAGGGTTCTCAAGCAGCTAAGAAGGCACAGGGGAATCAGAAGCAGGAGATGAGTAGTTTATTTGAGGACTTTTTTTTTTTCTTTAATATGGTTCCCAAGGGCTCAGTAGGAGAAGTAGCCATGGGACTCAGGAAGAAGTAGTCTGAAAGGTCTGATGCAGAGTGAAGAGGCAGACACAGTTGGCTCTGGTGTCAGGGACACACTGCAGGTGCTGGGTAGGAGGCTGACTGTGACATTGAAGGACAGCCAAAACAGTTGGCTGGCTGCATCAGGAAGTGTAAGAAGCTGACCTATGTGGGGGTCCCATTCACTCCCTCGTGACTCCCTGGCCACTCCAGCCTGTGATTTCCAGATGCTTTAGAGCTGCGATTGCCTGTCAGACAAGCTGTGTTTCCATTTCCTCATCTGGTCCTGGTCTCTGTGAAAGTCTCCCCCAACAGCCAAGAGGTGCCGCACGCAGCTGTCCTCAGATCTGCAGAGTTGTGGGGTGCTGCTCTGCATCCACCTCCAGGCACATTCAGCTCTGGTAGAGAAGACAAGCAAGCCATGCCCGGTGGGGTGGTCAAACGCAGTGGGTGGCGGTGTGTGTGGGGCGGGGGAGTGTTGGCTTTCTTGCAAGTGAGGCAGATGTGGAAGACTTATGAAGAAGCTGACAGAGAGGGACCAAAAGCTGCTAAATTTAGCCCACATTCAGGGGCGCAGTTACAGAGTGGTGTAACAAGTAATTAGACCTGTTCCTGAGAACCCAATGTTGTTTCTCAAAGTCTGTGTCTTTCATTGGCATCAGAGAGAAACCATAACAGAATGAATGTATCTTTGAAAAGAGGCAGTCTGCCCCGACTCTGCGGAGAGCTCTGGAGGCTTCAGCATTGCCAGGCTGTATCCTATGATACTGCAGTCCATCTAAGGCAGTGGTTCTCTACTTGTATGTGGTGAACCCATTAGGGGTCACATATTACATATCCTGCTTACCAGATATTTAGATTATATGCATAACAGCAAAATTCTAGTTCTGTAGTAGGAACAAAATAATTTTATGGTTGGGGGTCTCCACAGCATGAGGATCTGTGTTAAAGGGTGGCTACACTAGGGAAGAACCACTGAGAGCCTGCAGAGGATGCAGTCCATAGAAGGCGTGGGCAGGCCTTGGGTGGATGTGAAAGATGTCTGTGGACGGGCAAATAAACCCAGCTAGGACCTTGCTTGAGTCTATGCTGAGGGCTTACCTGGGAAGCCAGGCCACATGGCGGCCAGGGCTGCAAAACCTGGGCTACACTGCCTACCTGGCTTCATTAGAGCATCTGGGCTGTGCTGGTCAAAGCTTTGTGGAACACCCACTAAACACTCCTCCTGCTCGCTGCAGCATCTCAGATCCATGCAAGGGGTAAACCGACCACACACCACTGGAGTTGGGGTCCACAGCGGCCATTCTAGTCCTCACAACCTGTGCCCATCCTGGGGTAACAGAATGGATTTGCCTGTCACTCTTTGAGAGAGAAGGCGCCTGGCAGCCGCATCAGATCCTCACTGTGATTGATGTCTTATCACATGAGGGGTAGCTGTGGAGCCCTTGAAAAGCAAGACATGTAAGACTACCATCCTATGAGTCACTGAAAGCCTCGCTAGAGCCAGTCAACATCTCTGGAGAAGACTTGTCACCAGCATCGGGTGATGAGGGTATCGGAGACACTGGCTGTCAGCTCCAGCAGGCAGTGCACATACATCAGACAGGATTTCACAGACCCAGATGAGCAGCCCCCAAGCTCAAAGCGAATTTGTCTTTGCAGACTTGTGAACATAAGAGATGACATACGGCATGAATCTGTTTTACAGAATCAGAACTCTGGGACTTAAAAAATGTCTCAGCCTGGAATCAGCCATATATTGCAGACTCAGATGAGTATGTAAAAGTAAATGGATGAGAAGTGTCAGCTTCAGGGAAACTGGAAAAGGCAGTGGATTGCTAGACACAGGTGCTGTCACATGCCTGGCAGGTAGGAGTCTAGGGTGCTTGTGCGTGGCTCAGCACCCTAGCACCGTCCTCCACTGCTGCTGCCCCTTTGGGAGGAGACTTAGCCAGCAAGGTGCTGCTATGCTCACATTGACCTTTTGATTCTTTCCCAAGTAGGGTTATTTTCCCTATGGAACCATCAATAAGGTCTTTCTTTCCTTGGTATCTCTAAAAGATCGATGCAAAGATTCCCAAGGGTACCCCGGTCTGTGGGTGCTCAGTTTCCTCATATAGGATGATATAGTATTTATGGGGAGCCTATACACATCCTCTTACGTACTCTAAATCACCTCTAGATGACTGGTCATTCTTAACACAGTGCAAGCATGATAGAAATTATTGTTGTATTGTATTGTTTAGGGAATAAAGTCTCAGGGAAAAGTCTGTATGCGGTTTGTACATGTCAGTACAGATGTACTAGCCAGCCTCATAGGCCTAAGGTGTAATTGGCTCATGAGTCAGTAATGACAAACCCCCCCCCCATCTTTTTTTTTTTTTTCCTGAATGTTTTCAGAGAAGCTAGTTGAATTCAGAGATGCAGAACGCGTGGATACAGAGGGCTGCCTGTATAGTCGAAAAAGAAAAGAAACCAAAGGGCGAATGAGATTTGTTATCTGACCTTACAACCAATTTCATTTGGTCTATTTGTCCTCCTAAAGTGGGGTGCACGCTTGTTCCTTTCTTCAAGAGACAATATACAAGAAGCCACCAGGCCCCTCTAAAGCATTTCCTGTGCTGCATGCCTACCACGGTTTTCCTTACCACAGCCTCGGGCGGAGGAATAGTACTGTTCTCCTTACGTGGAAAGGGAAATGAAGGCAAAGAGAAATGAAGGAGCTGTGCCCAAAGTCCCTTTTCAATTAAACAGAGCTAGCGTGAACAGCCCGCCTTCAGAGCCAAGACCTCGCTCAGCTGCTGAGTTAGGTCCTAATGGACTTCCTCTGTGGGGTGTGCAAGGTGATAACTGGGAGGTGAAGTCCTTGTTCCCTTTGTGTCCCCACCCCCACTCAGTCTTTCATTTGAAGAACAGTAGATATGCTCTCTCTGCTAAGTCTCTGAGAACACAGGTTCCTGTTTGTCTATTAGGACACATTTTGGTAGATAGAGCTTGGTGATGCCCTCTGAGCCCCTGGTGGCCAGGATGGCTTCTCCTGGGTCTTGCTCTACTCATTTTTATAGGCACATCTTCTGAAGCAGGGTCTGGCTGCCCCAGGTCCTGCCAAATCTCCCATATTTAGGACTGTGCTCTGCTCTAATGGCCGCTCAAGTCCATGCTAAAGCAATCTATGAGGGAATGGATGGTGTCCATGGAGACCTGTGGTAGCTGAATAAGATGAAAGCATCAGTCAGAGGAAGAGAGGGAGGCAGGGACAGAGCTACCCAGCAGCACTGTCAGTAAGCACACAAGGAGATACAGAAGGCTGGCTGGGTCTTCCTTGGGTCCCTGGTATGCAAGACACTACTGCATGCCTCCTGTCAGGGAGTCCCGGGTGGGAAGGGCACAGTGGACCAACTGCTTTCTTCTGTCTTCCTTTGAAGCAACTAGTTTACTTGATCAGTGTTCTGGAGGTTTTACTTTGAATATGAAAGCTCTGCCAAAATTATTTATCAGCAAATATTCCAGAGACCATAGGTGTTAGCGTGAAGTGGCTGGAGAGTAATCCAATGCCTCTCTACCTTTGAGAGAGGAGAAACTGAGGCTGGTAAAAGATCACAGAACCCCAGTTCCAGGGGATTCAATGCCCTCTTCTCACCTCCAATCAGTGTAAACGAGGTACATAGGCAAAACACCCATGTTTAAAATATAAAAATAAATGGATCTACGTTTTTTTCTTTTTTAAAATTTTACCTATATCGGGCTAGAAGAGATGGCTCAGAAGTTAAGAGATGAGCACTTTTCCAGAGGACTTGGGTTCAGTTCCCAGCACCTACATCTTGGCTTATAATGGTCTGTAACTTCAGTCCCAGGGGATCCAACGCTCTCTCTGGCCTCCACAGATACCTGGTGTGTACACACGGTATACAGACACACATGAAGGTAAAACATCCATAAACATAATTAAAAAAAAATTTGAGGTTTTCCCTGTCTTCCTGAACCCTGAGGTTTCCATCTTGATAAAAACAAGCTACTATATATGGGTCAGCACGGACACATAGTCACTGGGCTACGTTCCCTGCAGGCCCCAAGGCTGCCTCTCAAGATAGGGATCAGGTAAAGGAAGCTGAGCTTGCTGTATGTTTGAGGTACTCTTATGTGTTAGTCTAGGGCTGAAAACTTAGGGTGGGCCAGGCCACTGTGGCCATCTCTGATAAGACTGCCACCTCCTTCCCTTCCTGTGCCCTTTTTACCTTTAAAGGACACCACATGATAGGAATGGCCAGAGGAAGGGAGAGAGTTGCCTGGAGCCATGGCAGCTAGTCATGAGAGCTGGCAGCCTCCCTGCATTGCCTGTGCCTGCTTCCTCTCTAGTCCCTGGAGCCACAGCCTCCAATGTGCCGAGTGACACAGGAGACAAGTCAACTTCAGGAAATATGTGGAGAGATCACAGAAGATGTATACTAATGGTGATCAAAGATGAGTAACACAGAGTATGTCATCTGGACCATTGTTTTGTGCACAGTTGAGTGTCATTACGTCCATTGATGCTCATGGGTACCGGTCACTACCAACCATTTCTAAGCTGAAACTCTATGTATTAAGAACTCATTCCTCATCTTTCCTCCTCCCAGTCCCCACAACAACTTCCCATCTCCTGTCTGTGTGTGCCTCACTACTACCATGTTCATAGCCATGAACTCTAGCTTGTTTCACTTAACCTAATGTCCTCTGGGTTTATCCCTATTGCATCTTGTGTCTGCGTCTCCTTCCTTTCCAAGGCCAAACCAGCTTCCACTGCACACAGTACATCCCACGATCACCGCCTAAGCCCCTGATGGACACTTGAGCTGCTCCCTGCTTGGCTAACTGTGAGCTTTGTTTCTGTGGGCTTGGGTATGCACCTGTTGCTGACAGCTCCGGCTTTTGCTTCTATACAGGAGAGTCTTAATTTTAAAGTGAAAAGTTTGAAGATTCCTTCCTCTAGATATCTTTTAGTTTCCCTTTGCATAACTACTCTCCAGCGAGGGTTTTAGATATTAAAGTTTAAGTCATTTCTCTCATAAAGTCAAATCTTGTTTTCTCCCCACCCGCTTTATATAACCTGCAATCTTCTCCAACATGGTCTTTCTCCATGAAGTAGACCCAAACAGCATCCTAGCCCTAAGCCTCCCTTTGCTGTGTGCTGTGCACAGCCATTTGTGCCCAGGGTCTCAGGTGAATTTCACCGCCTGAGCAGTCAGAGGTAGTCATTTCTATGAGCAACTCTGAGCTTGTGACTTTTTCAGCTAGGACTTTCTGAGGATAAGGCCGTCATCACCCTGCTTCCTCTACACTCAGGGAAACAAAAATAAACAGGGGCCTTTTAGAGACAGGAATGTCTGTGCCAGTGTCCAGATGCTAGGTGCCCAGATCACAGGCCACTGACAACCTGCAGACATGTTAGGGCAGGCTCTACAGTAATAGTAGCAATTAAATGAGGCACTAATGTCAAAAACTTGGTATAAAACTCATGTACAATATGAATATTGGCTTCTTAAGGGAGAGTTCAAGAACCCTGCCTCCTATCATAGGATCCCTGCATGGGCCCTTGGGTCTCTCCTAACTATAGAGACCAGATGCAGTTAGACCCTCGTAGTTAGCAGGCCAACAGGGACACACGGTGTGACCCCATCCTTATTAATGAGTCAGCTGCAGGGTGGATATCCCATGGAAAGGTCGTGAGTCCTAATAGAACACGAGGTGCTCATACCTGGGGACATTATGGGCAGGTCCACGCCTCCGGCAGCCTCCCTACCTCAAGATCACCTTCTTTGGAATGAGTCTCCTTTTCTTTCTCTTTCTTCTACAACACTCCAGGGCCTCTCAGGCTCTGCTTTGGTTAGAGGAGGGAATAGTGATGGAACTCAAATAACCCATCTGTCATTTACAGCACAGAGCTAAAGAGAGGGACTCTGAGATTACAGGAGCTGAAGCATTTGAGCTTTTGTCTTTTAGACCACAGATTCTATTTGTTTCTTTATTGGGACAGGGTGTCATGTAAACCAGGCTGGCTCTGAACTCTCCACGTAGCAAAGCTATTCAATACTAATATGCCTGGCTAGACCACATTTTCACTGTTTATCTTAGTCTGGGTCTTATTGCTGTGAAGAGACACCATGACCATGGCAACTTTTATTATTTTGTCTTTTTTTTTTCCCCCCAGAGCTGAGGACCGAACCCAGGGCCTTGCGCTTGCTAGGGAAGTGCTCTACCACTGAGCTAAATCCCCAACCCCCATGACAACTTTTATAAAGGAAAAAATTTGGGTAGGCTTACAGTTCAGAGATTTTCCATTACTGTCATGGTGGGAGGCATGGCAGCATACAGGCAGACATGGTGCTGGAGAGGGAGCTGAGAGTTTGACATCCTGACCAGCAGGCAGCATAAAGAGAGAGACACTGAACCTGGCTTAAGCTTCTGAAACCTCAAAGCCCACCCCTTGTGACACACAAGGCCACGCCTCCTAATAGTGCCACTCCCTAAGAGTCTACTTTCTTTCTTTCTTTTTTTTTTCTTTTTTCTTTTTTTCAGAGCTGAGGACCGAACCCAAGGCCTTGTGCTTGCTAGTTCTACCACTGAGCTAAATCCCCAATCCCTATGGTTGCCATTTTCATTCAAACCACCACAGTGTTCACTGGGAGACGGAACTGGGAGATTAGGTGCTTTGATTTATTGCAATGAAAGAATAAAATGTAAGAACAAAATTGAAACCAATCACAAGCTCTCAGGAGAGTTAGAATCCTATAAAGGGAGACCGTTGCTGGCTTGGTCTCACCAACCCCAACACTCTGGTGTAGCTGTCACAAAAACAAGGGCAGTTTCTATAGAACTGCAATAGATGCCAGCAGGGCTGTCTCCACATGTGAGCCTCACTGTCCTCAGGCACCCAACAGTGGTCCTCACTGAGGATGAAGCTTGGATTCAAAAGCTCTCCACAGTGATGTGACTGGGGAGAGATAGACCCTTTGAGTGGTGGGTTGGATGTGGGCACATACCCTCAAAGGGACCCACGGAAGGCCAATCCCTTCCTCTCTTGTGTTTTTCCTTTCTGGCTAAAGATTAGTGGTTTTGCTCTGCCATATGTGTCCCCCATGATGCTCTGGCTCATCACAGGCAGCCAGGGCCACTTAATTGTGGAATGATGACCTCCAGAACTGTCAGGTAGAAGAAACATTTTCTCATCACAAACTAACTGCCTGGGGTATTTTGTTACAGTGACAGAAAGCTGACAGTGTAGAGAAGGATTCTGTTCAGTCAGGATTACATTTGGTGAGCAGGTCTCATTAGCAGGGTGGGCCGTAGGGCAGGGTGAGATTGGCATGTGGCTGAAGGGCACAATATGAGGGGTACCCAAAGACTCCAGCGTGAAGACAAATAACAATTAATTCGTGAAAAACCCATGAACAAAATATTAAAATTTGCAGTTCAGCTCAGTGTTGCTGATTTCTCCTTCGCCTTAGCTTCCAGCGTGACCTCCGGAGAGGCTGTGACATTGCTGTTCAATCTCTTCCACTCTAGAGCATTTGTTAGTGGATTTTTTTTTTTCTTTCATGACCTGACCTAAATCCTTTTTACATATTGGGCCAGTTGTTTTGGGAAACATCCTTCCAGTTGGGTTTGTCAGGTCTTGATGGAAGTATATTACAGAGGGACATTGGTGTTGCCATGGCACCAAACCACATCTTAGTCTGTTCTCTATTGCTAATAGCAATCGTACAGAGTTATATAGAAAGAAAAAGATGTTTATTTTGGCTCATGGTTCTCGGGGTCTAAAGTCAAGGGCCCATGCTAGTGATTATGTCCCTGCCAGCAGAGTCCCAAGCTAGGTCAGGCTGTCGTGACATGGCAGGAAACAGGAAGAACATGTTCATATGTTGAGGTGTCTCTCCTTCTTCTTATAAAGCTACCAAGATACAAGTCATGAGGACTCCCCACATGAGCTTCTCACTGCAGTCACCCCGGAAGTTGTCATCTGTAAGCATCGGGTTGGGTTTCTACCGTCTTAAAATTTCACAGTGGGGGCTAAACCACAACGTGGAGAGGGCAAACCATCCCGAGGCATCCACAGCCCCTGGCTCCTGTTTCATCACTTCTCAGGGGATGCTTATGTAGGTCGCTTGACTCAGGTGGTTTTCATCAGGATTTACACTGTAAAATGTCTCGTTTTTACCTTCATAATTGTATTTTGTGGAATATTACTCTGAAACTGTATGAAACATAGCAGATATTCCACCGAAAGCTTGAATTTATTATCAATTTACTCGTGTCCATAGGAACTCATGGTTTCTTGTTTTAGTCGGAGCTCATTACAATGTCTTGTGCCCAGCTTGTTCAGTGGGTGCCCTTCAATCTGGCCTCTGTATCCTCTGTATCTGTATTCTCTAATGTCTCTAGAGTTCTTTGGGCCTTTGCTTGCTTCCTGCCAACATATGTCACATGTTTTTCTGCTATTCCTGTCCCAGAACCAGCCATAGCCCACCGAGCCCTGTTCTTCTTAGTAGGGAAATAGTATTGGTGGCCTTGTAGCTTTGGAGTATTGTTGCACTCAGGCTGTGGGGGACAGGTTGGGACTATGCATCAGTGCCTACATACACCTCATGTGTGGTGCTCTGACCCTGTGACAAAAGTAGGCAACTCTTATTTTGTCTCACCATTTGCAGGGTTTCAGCCCAGAGTCCTACCGCTGTAGCCAAGCAGTAGGTCCTGGTGAGAGTATACAATGGGGCAGAACTACCTGCCTCATGGCAGCCGAGAAGCAAGAGAGGGAAGGCGCTAGGTCCTACTCCTCCCTTCCGTGGCTGTCCTTCAGTGCCTTTCCCCCACTGGGCTCCACCTCCTTTAATGGTTCTTTCTTCTCCCCAAAGCTGGCAACCAAGCTTTTAGCACATGGGCTTTTGGATGACACTTTTCCAAACCACAGCACACACGTGCATTTCTATCTGCATTAAAAAACAGTTTACAAGGACAGCTAATTCCAGTCATAAGCCAAAGAATTCTCAGGGTTCTGCCTTGCTTGAATGACCTTCTCTAGTGCTGGGAGATCTGGCTTCTGTTGTTCCTGATACATTGGTCAGTGCCCCTGCGGCTTACCCATCTGACATATTCATTGATTTCCATCCCCACACTGGGTACCTGCTCATATTTAGATGCCTAGAGTGGGCCACTCTGCCTATAGACTCCCCAGGTTTTCTATTACCAGTAGGGATCCCTTCCCCACTTGCTGAGCTCCATCAGTAGTGCCTGCCCCGGGCTACCCTAGGCCTTCCCCTTGTCCCCTCCCGTACAAGCCATTCTCCTGTTCTTATGACACTTTTTAGAAGACCTCAAGAGAGGAAGGGTTACATATATTACTTTTAAAATCAAGTGAAATCAAAACAGAAGTGAATACTCAGGGAGGAATTAGGATCAGAAATGAAGAATAATAACGAACTTCACACAACCACTAAGAATCCTTTAGCTAGTAAGGTCTCTAAAGAGGAGATCTTCAAAATACAGGCTGCAGAATGCTTCTCGCCATGAGCAGTATGAGCCCAGGCCAAGTGGGTAAGTCAGGCTTCCTCGTCAGAAACCAGGCTGTTTGCTTTAGCAGCTCAAGGGAAAGAAAGTGAAGTCTACAAAATCAAAATTAATGTTACTTTTTTTTTTAAAAAAAGGATTTGCAGGAAGTTGACCAGCTTAATTGCACTGTTTGGGTTTGTATGTGTTGAAGAACATAATTTTAAAGGACTGAGAAATCGTCCAGCATCTTAACTCGGGTGGGACTGTAATTATTGCAATAACAGAATGTGGCTGTGTGTATATGTGACTGAAATGGGAAGCAGTTTGTAAAAAAGTGCTTTAAAAAACAACAAAATGTCTATTCTGTCCCTCTGGACTTCCTTAATTATAAATACCAGGTAGCCCAGCACAGGCTAAATATAGGCTTGGTGGCCATCTCTATTTATAACATTTTTAGGAGGAAGTCACCAGAGCAATTCCGAATTAATTTGGTGTGTAGGCTTTTATAGGCTCTAATTAGTTGTGTTTTTCTTAAGCAGGCCAACTGGGATCAATAGCGTTATATAACTGAACCCAGGGGACCATGACTGAGACATGGACTCTTCCAGAAAGCCAAGGCCTTTGGAAGATGTCAGCCCAAAGAAAGCCCAGCAGCTCCAGAAGCCAGCATGCTGCAGCTGCAAAAAAAAGGGCTGGAGACATCTGTGTCCAGCCAAGGGCAGGCTCCAGGAGCAACAAAGGGAACTTTCTGCAGTCAGAAGCTACAGATCTGCTCCCCATTCAAGTGGAGACCTTGAAGGGGGACAGTCCCATGGCTGCTTATCAGCTGTTCCCTTGAGGCGAGATTTAGCCGCTCTAGCCTGGAGAGGTGGGATGATGTTTTCCTGGACTGTCCAAAATATGCACTTAGGAAACTCCCCTCGGAGCCAGCTTTCTGGCCCCAGGGCTGATGGGCCTTTGGAAGACTTGGTGTCATCTGGGGTAGATGCTGGGGCTCAGCAGTGGCCCTGCTGTACATCAGACACGGGTCGATTAGACTGTCACTCCTCCTTCATTCCTTCAAGTAACGCTGTCTTGAAGAATACAGAGTGAGTTCCAGCTGGCAGCCCATCGGGCTCAGTAAACATAAGAGTAAGTGCTCGTGCTTAAAATAAAAACCCAAGACTCCGCTCTGCCACTGCTCGGGGTCTGCTCTCCTTCAGAATCTTCCCATGTGGCTCTGCAAGTTCTTCGTGCTCCTATCTGTGGGTGTGCTCCCCATGAATAAACTCCAGCCGCCTGAGTGGAGGAGGAGCTGTGCTTTCTAGATACCCCAAGCCACTACCATCAGTGGGTCCCTCAACTCCATAGCACGGTAGTTTCCTGGGGCAGGGACTGGCTGGGAGAGAGTAAAAGGAAGACAGCTGTGCCCAGAAGGGAAGGAGCTGTCAGTCTTCCCTCTGGACTCACACTTTTCCCTGGGCTATATATAGGTGTAATGAGAACTGAGTCTGAGACATCTGAGAAGGCTTCCTGGAGGCAGTGATGACTGTAGGATAAGGTTAACAATGGCAGGAGTGAGTGGAGTCAGAGTCAGAGGACTAGCAGAAGCTCACACAGGACTATGAAGCAACAAGAGAGGAGAAAGGTTCTTACACATGACAGAGTCTCTTATGGACAGAGGCCAGTATGTGTGACAAGAGAGGTGGTCCTGTGTCAGTGAGGAGCTGGGTGGAATGGCAGTGTAGTGATGTTGAAGTGATAAAGGGGCCAGCACAGCACCTTGCGGGGGGGAGGGGGCTAGTCCCCATCAAAGGCCTGTCCCGTGGGAAGAGGCTGTGGACCATTTGAGGGGCTGCTTTGACAAGGTTGGGTGGTACCTTCCACCATGCTGTGGAGCTTCTCAGAAGACAGGTAGACTTGTGGGGGGGGGGCAGGAGGCAAAGCAATGATGGTGGCTCTGGTTGTATGAGTCATCTGCTGACACCTGTACTGTGCCAAGTCTGAGGACACAGATGCTGAGAGTATGGCCCCGCCTCCCAGTACTTCGGGCCTTGAGAATGCAGGGTACCCAGGACCCATGTAGGTGGGGGGAGAGGCGGCTCTAGAGGGGCCAGTGGTCCTGTGTTGTGCCCTGGGGATAGGGGTGGAAGAGGGCAACCAGCTAGCAGCCTCCTGGGAAAAGTTTAGCCTCTGTCTTCTCCAGAACCCACAAGCTTCTGAACCAGAACCTCTCTGCCCCATCACCACCCAGGACTCTGTAACCAGAACCTCCATCTGAGGTCAGACCCAACTCATAGCAGATTTACTGGAGCTATTTACCTGTTTTTGAAGTATACTACAGTGGGGAGCTATAGACCTAGGGCTTCTGAATTAGGGCAGTCAGCACAGGCCCCAGCAGCCCATTTGATATAATGGTTATGGGAAAATCAAAGGTTTTCTGGGCTTTGGTCACGAGCCCTGCATAAATACACACTCACACTTACACACACACACACACACACACACACACACACATCCATACACCTGAATGCTTGTGTATTTATAGATATAGATTCCTACACATTCATATACATATGTGAAATACATTCATAAATACATAATGCATGCATATATACATAGACATAAACACATGTATATCTAAACACACACATTTTTATAAATCCACACATCTGAATATATATATAATATATATATATAACATACATACATATATGTATTTTAATACTAGTATATCTCACACACAGCAGAACAAACAGGTCTTCGTACAACTTGAACATCCATCCATCCACCCACACATACACACAGAGGCATGGCATAATAAAAAATATGCCATTGAGTTTAATGCATGACCCTATACTTTCCCCTGGAAACAGAAGAGTATCACTCACTGAGATATGGACCCCGTGTGGAAAACCTCCTATTGAGGACAGATGTTGGGTTTCTGGCGTCTCTGTGGCAGCTATTGGCCTTTAATTGCACCAAAAGATAGAGGTTTAATACCTAAGAATCCTAGCTGTGTTGTTAACATGATCCGTGGTCTCGAAGATATGACTTTACTGCTGTATGCTTCAGTTCCCCTATCTGCAAGATGAGGTTAGACTTAACAGCTAGCTGCTTGGGTTGTGAATTCATCTGAACTTTTGAGTTTGCTGCATGGGATGGGTGTGGTCCTCTAAGCTAGGTGGTGCACTCAGTGGCAGTGGAAGAGTCCCAGGGAGGGACAGAATGGGGCATTGCTCCCAATTCCATTCTCTCTCTGTACCATCTTGTCTGTCCTGTCTACCTATATTACCTAGTGCATTTTGAAATGTCGAATAGAGCCTCCTGGCAGAGAGAATTGAACTACATCTGACTCTTCTCTCTGTGAGTTTTTGATCTCATTTCTTCTAGTGTTCTGGTTGAGAACATTTAGCAAGGCCTTTAATGATGTTTTAATGATATTACCAATTTTATCAACTAATGTATATAGTTACATATTGACGTCGAGTAGCGAAACATGAGCATTTGATATTCAGCAAATTGTTTTATTGGATAGTGCTCGAGAGACTGATTCTGATGAACACATCGTGAAAATTCCACGGGCAAGAAAGGAGAAAAGAACATATTGAATCTTTTTTTTTTTTTATGTTAAGATTTAAGGAACAGTGCCTCCTACTGCAGCCGGCAGCTTTGCTGATGAAGAGCAGACAGAGGCCTGGGAAGGGCAGAGTGGAACAGAACAGAAAGGCCATAGGTCTGGTGGGGCTGGCTTCTCCTGTTCCCGCAAAGGGGAGGGGAGAAGAGCTGCCCTCTGCTTGTGTGTGGACATGTTTGTGGCATCCAGTGCATTTCTGTAATGATGGACTATCCAGAGACTGGCTTGAGAGGTGCTAGGCAGAGTTGTGCCCATGGGAGCAGAGTCAGTGTCTGGTATAAACTGTCCCAGCTCATGGCCCAGAGACAGCCCAGGATACACAGACAGACAGACAGACAGACAGACAGACAGCCGAGGAACTGTGTTAATATGAATGTGAGTATCAAACAAGGATAAGATGTTTATAGCCTGGGCAAGAAGCTCAGTGGGACAGGCTTAGCTTATGTGAGGCTCAGTGTTTAGTCCCCAACACCCATTTTCTTCCAGAAAAGGCTTTGTGCTTCCTGCCACTTCTGTCTATCGGAGTCCTTTATTATCTGAGGGTTCATATTTCATAATTGTAGTTACCCACAGTCCACCACAGCCTAAAGAGATTAAATAAAAAATTGCAAACACTTTCTACATTTCATATATAACTTGCCCTCTAATAGATAAAGTTATAGATAGTATATTATATAGTAGATATAGTTACATTTATTGTGGTTGTTTTATTTTGTTATTAAACCTTATGCCTAATTGTAGTAATTAATGTATGTATGCATAGGGAAAATGATAATTATCTTTGGGGTTTGGTGCTATTAGTAACTTCAAGCACACCCATGTTCTTAGGTAGGCGACTCCTATGTTCTTACAGGTCTAGCTTCTGCCAGTTTGACCCTGAAGATACACCAAAAGAATGGCAGTCTTCTTAGGTCTTATTTGTATGCGCGTATGTCCTTTATTGTCAGCTGTGTTTGTTTGTCTTTAGACAGAATGGTGATGTTGCTAACTCAGAAATTTGGAGTTCCCCCCTCCCTATGTAACACTGGGGTCTCGGTCTCCTCATTCAATGACCTCATCTTATAAATGGGAAGACTGAGGCTGAGAGTCACAGAGCAATGAGTCCCTCTGACTAATCTGAGTCAGGGTCAGAGCACAGTCACATAATCTGGTTGAACTAAGAGAACTCACCCATCCCTGAGAGAGACTCTGTCCAAACCTGAACCTGCCACTCTGGTATCCTGTCTTCTCTCCTCATAATGACAGGCCAAGGGGAGGTGAGAAAGAGCAGTTTCCGAGCCTAGGAAGTGCACCCTAGAGTCAGTGCTGCAGGGGCAGGTCAGGTGAGAATCCAAGAAGAGCCGAGACAGCAGCGCAGGAGAAGCAACAGGAAATGGCGACATAAGCAAACAAATGGGTGTGACCTGTAATGCTAGAAATGGGACCTGGGAATGTACCCAAAGGAAGTGAAAGCAGGGACTTGGGCAAATATTAGCATACCCTGTTCATAGTGGTGACATTCACAATAGCCAAATGAAGACCTGTGTCCGTCAACATGTCGATATGTCCTTACAATGCAGTGTTCATTGGCAATCAAAAGGAAGGAAACCTTGACACATAATACAACATGGATAACCTTGAAGTCATGATGCTCATCAAAATGAGCACAAAAGGGCAGATGCTGCATGGCTCCACTAAAGTAGCCTCACTGTGTTGGCAGCCAGTGTTGCAAGGGCAGGTGGATGTCTTGGCTAGTGCTGCCTTCTCATCCGCAGTGGAACTCAACCCTCCTGCTGAGTTATACACATGTGTCCAAACAGGTGCAGTGTTGGACACTGCTGACCCCTGAGGCCATTTGCCTAGTTAGTATTTTGGGGACCAGTTGTTCCTTTCCTTCTTCCAAGAGAACAGCTCATCATTGGAGGCCATTTTTAAGGCCATTTCTAAGGATGATCTCAGTGGCCCAGAGACAAGGGGACTGAGTGGCTTTGGGGCTTGTATCAAGGGAAAGGATGGCTCTTATGGCTTGGTTCAGCTACCTGGAGGCCAGTACTTTTCTGAATGGCCTCCAGGATCTCCGTTCAATGGCTGGTGGCTCAGCATTGAGTCCATTCCTTTGCCAGCAAATTTTATTCACCTAAGAGGGAATAAAATTTCCCTAAGAGGGAACTGGCTTAAATTCATAGCCTTGGAAAACCAACCGTTATGTGAAACCCACCAGGGATAGCAACTGCTCATAAGCAAACTTACTAACTGCTGCTGTCTAGAAAGTCTCTCTGACTGTCTCTGGCTAGAAGCAGGTCTACCATCCTCTGGCAGTCTTTGGATCACTTGTTTGCAGAAGTGAGCAATGAGATTTACCTGCAAGAAGAGCAACATGCCTGTGTACAAGACAGAAACCGTGAAGTTTGTCATGGCCAAAAAAAGATGTCTTGAAACAGGAAATGAGCAGAGAATTAGAACTGCGGATAACTCTGACTGGGTACTTACTACCTTCCAGGAGCCCTGTTAGCCCCTCACATACACAAGCATCCCCTTCAGATCTGGAAGAATCAATCCTGCAAAGTGGTGCTTAGAGTCTCATGAGGAGATGAAAACCCAGAGAGGATAAGTCCAGGTTTTCCAGCAGGACGGAGTTAGTATATGTGTACAGCCAGATTAGTCCCAATCCATGGCATCCCAGAGCTGAAGGGAGAATAGAGGGGCCTCGAAGAGGAGCCAGAGGGCCAATCCCAGCACCCGGTAAGAGCTGTCATTTGTTAGCACCACCCGAGGGTCCTGGCACCAAGAAGGTGACACTTGATTGTCACAGTGCTTGAAGTTCTTTCTGTGTAAGAACAGAACATGCCAGAACAAATTTAAGTGGAGGGGCTTTGTTTATCTTTCCCCATTAACTAATTTATTCTCTTTGTATCCAATCACAGAACCCCTCTTCTCCCAGTCCCTTTCTCTCCTCTTGTGTTTCTCTCCCCTCCCCTTCTCCTCTGAGAAGGGGGCCCCTCCCCTTATCACCCCATCCTTGGCACATCAAGTCACTGCAGGACTAGGTACAACCTCTCCCACTGAGGCCAGACAAGAGGTCCAGTCAGGGGAAAATTATCCATAGGCAGACAGCACAGTCAGGGACAGCCCTGCTCCAGTTGTTGGAGGACCCGCATTAAGAGAACTGCACATCTGCTGCTTATGTGCGTGGGGGTGGGAGGGGGAGGGATTAGGTCCAGCCCATGTTTGGTGCTTAAGTGTCTGGGAGTCCCCAGGGGTCCAGATTAGTCAATTCTGTTGGTCTTCTTGTAGAGTCCCTGTGGAGGCTCTATTTTAAAAACAGAAGGCTCTCTCCTAAATGCAAGAACAGGAAGCAGTGGGACTGTCAGGCTGGCTAGCAAAGAAAGCTGAGGACAGCAAAGAACCCAGCAGAAACTCGTTTGTACCGAGTTTCTACCGTCTTAATCAAAGAAGAGAAAATGGCCACTCTTAGCATCTAAATCCCCCCAGGTCTCTCTCAGGGCTGTCATCTCTATTGGGCATCTACAGGTTGTAGCCAACAGTGATCAACAAGTCCTAGTGAATAGAACAATGATAAGACACAGCCTCTTCCATTAAATGTTTTCTACCTCTGTTGACTATATGTAACTCTGCAAGCATGAGTGGATAGAGGTGGCCTGCTTACTCCTCAGTCCCTCTTGAATCAGACGCTCAGGTGGCTGAGAAGGGCCACAGAGGTGTCTGTGTAACTTCAGTTCCCCTGCATTTTCAGGCTCTGCTTTTGAGGCCAGTGGCTAACCAGTGATGTAATGCAGCCAGGGACAGCTAGAATACAGGCCTCTGAAAGCTATGTTCTCGTACTCAAGAGTCATTTGACACTGGGCAAGTCCACATGACAGGGAGGGCGTGAGCATCGACCTTTCTTGAAGATGGGGGAATCAGGCCACAGGGCCTCTCTTGTTGGAAAATTGGGACACCCCAGGGGGTTGTGTGTTCTTATCTGACCTCTTACAGTCCCGGGGCAGATGGACACGTGTGTGTTTTCTTTGGCTTCCTCTATGCGCTTGAGAGTGAGTGCCCCATTCTTAGAGATTTTGGTTTACTCATGGTGTGGAGAGGAAGGAGAGTGTTTATAATGAATGTTTTGGTATAGACCTGACTTGACAGTAACTTCGCTATCTCAGTGATACTTGACCCAAAATAAACACTAATTCGCGTCCAAAATACTTGGCCACAATATTATAAACTTAGACAATATTAACCAGTGGGATGTGTGTGCTTCCTCAGAAACATTACCTTGGGTTGTTTATCTGAAAAGAACTATCCAGTCTGTCCTTCGGGTTCCTAAACACTGACTGTTTGCCAGAGGCACAGGTGGGCAGCAGGGCGCAGAGGGCTCTCCTGGAAGCTGAATTATGGGAAGGAGGGCTTTTGAAACATCTTTGAGGTGTTTTAGAGAATGGTAACCTGCTTCTTGTTTTGCAGATTGGAAACCTGGATGATTACTATCATTTTTACCACAGCAAGACCTTCAAGAGATCGACCTTGAGCAGCAGGGGCCCTCACACCTTCCTCAGAATGGACCCACAGGTACACGCCTCCAGGGAGGCTTCCTCCCCAAGGATGAGAGCATCCCGCTCTACCCTTCTCAAAGTGGACCAAATGGGTTTCTATTCTCAAAAGTTAATTTCTATATTTACGTTGAATAAAAGGTAGCAGAGACAGAGCAACGTGTCACATCCACTCAATGCTCTCAACCTTTGTATCTTTACCAGACTTGAGAAAAATACTTGACTTTAGTTAATATGTTGAAATCTATCAATATTTTAAAAATCAGTAGAGCTTGGGAGATATCTCAGCAATAAAGCCCTTGCCCAGCATGCACAAAACCTTGGGTTCATCCCCCGTACTGTAAAAGTTTATTTAATTTTAAAAATAAAAATATGCAATCATTACAATATACATATATATACACATACAAACATATGTATGTATGAATGTATGTATGTATATGTATGTATGATGTTTACCAATAAACCAAACCCTTAAGGCAAATGTTTAATAATGAAATCAGTGATCAGGTAGAAAGAAAGTTTTCTGGTTATTATGATATGTATCTTAATGGCTGCCATTGACTTAAATACTGGAGCAGTAAGTATGACTCTTTCCTTAAAAATTTACATGATCTCTTTCAGATTTAAGTAAATTAGTTTGAAGTTTTTGTGTAACCCATGTTGACTGGGTCAGTAAGTTATGCTTCCTTTCCACCTATATTTGAAATTAATGTTGACAACTTGCAGTCAGCAGATACTTGGTAAAAGAGTACAACTGCCCAAGAGGCTGCTGGGCCTTTCACAGGTTCATTTATTCAGTAGGTGCTTTTTAAATACCTGCCCTGTGGCTTATTCTGCCTCCAGCAAGGGCAGTGAAGCTGGCAGCTGGGCTGGCCAAAAATGAAGCAACACATTTGGTCACAGCATGAGCTGTAAGGGAAAAGGACATGCATGTGAGAAACAGTACTAACCACAAGGAGGTGTGGCCATTGATAGGCCTCTATCTTAAAAGCAATGCTCGAAATGCCAGGCTGAACTCACTGTCTGTCTGGCACACAAAATGATATCAGCCATCTCCAGAGAACATTTACAATAGTTTCCGTGGAAGAACAGGTTATTGATGTTACCACAAGCCACTCCACTGACTATCATGGCTTTACTGTGTTGACAGAGCTGGGGGAGGGGAGAGAAACAGTCCATGCCAGGACACAGTGATGAATTATTCTGCTCTGGGTCATCGGTCTATGGGCATTCTGGTTTGAGTGTAGTTGAAGTAGCTCCCCCACCCCATGTAAGTGGGGCATGGAAGGCAGAGATCCTGAATGTATTTGTGAGTGAATTTTATAGGTTGATGGTTGAGAGGATGGATGGATGGATGGATGGATGGATGGATGGATGGATGGATGGGTGGACAGACTGATGAAGGGGTGGATGAGTGGGTGAATACATGATTGGTGGATGCTTGGGTGGATGAATAGGTGGATTAGTGGGTGGGTAGGGTGAACAGATGGATAAACACAAGAACGGATGAATAAATGCAAAGATACAGATAAAGGACATTCTGCTAACTCTGTTATTCCTTCCACAAGGAAAGGAATCTAATGTTTGTTAGCAGATTCTTATGTGTCTGGGCATTTTAAAGCACGCCATCTCACCTAATTACACGGGGTTATAATTATATCTACCTGTGGTCACGATACAGAACGTGAAGAAGTGTTTTGCAGAGGAACGAGGGCATTCCCTTCCCTTAGGAAGCCAAGCCATAAACGTGGCTGCTCATACTTCCAGAGTGGGAGTAATTAGTGAACCGTGAGCAGGGCCGGTCCTCAGGGCCGATAGCTGGGAGCCGGTGCACAGCCGGAACATGGAAGAGCTGTGATGGGTTCTGTGAGTTGAAAGTGAGCCATCGCCTGTCTTAGGGGAAAGGCTAAGCTAAGAGAGAAGTTAGCACCACATCACTCACTACAGCTTCTCTCTGAGCAAGCAGCTGATACGTCCTGTAAAGACAACATGCTTTCTCTTCATCTGAAATCTCCATCATCTTCCAATTCCTGCCTCTCAGGGAGTTAAAAACTGGGGAGAGTATTTGTATGGAGAATGCTCTGACATGGGGGCTCTTTGATAAGAGCCTTAGCTCCCAATCCCTTTCAAGAGGGTGTCCAAGAATTAAAACTGCTTTTTGATAGTCAGACAAATACAGAATCAAAATAGGAGGCACAGAGAATGCTTTGTGGTGTTTTGTTTGGGTTCCAGGTACTGGGGTTTGAACCTAGGGCCTCCTGTATAATAAGCAAGTAACCTACCACTGAGCTGTGTTCTCAGCCCCCTTTTGTATTTTTATTAGGAAACAAAGTCTAGATAACTTGCCTTGGCAGCACTTTTGATCCTCCTGACTCAGCCTTTTGAGTAGCTGAGATTACAGACCAGAGCCATCAGCCCTGGAAGTCGTAAACCTTCCTAAGGTACTTAGCTGGGCACGTCTTCTTTTTCAAAAACATGAACTGTATGATTGTGGTATGCAGAGCTGCTCAGGAGTTCTCGTACTGGTGAGGCCTCGGTAATGCTGTGGCAGAAGGTTCATGCATGGGCCATGCCTGCCGGGCAGCAGGGACATATTCCAAGAGATTCCCTAGTCTTACCTGTATTCAGCTGAGATGGTTGGTTGATTCATGTTGGTTGTGTTGAAAGGAGTGTGTTCAGTTTGGGTATCTCTGCAAAATGTTCCCCGAGGATTAGTTGTATGATTTTATTTGAGACAGGGACACATTCTGTATCACAGGCTAAAATCCACCCAAAATCCACCTTGTAGCCCATGGTGACTTAGAATTTATGGCAAGCCTCCTGTCTCAGCTTCCCAAATGCTGGTGTTACAGTCATGAGCCACCATACCCTGCAGTTGTATCCCTGATGTAAGCAGAAGGAAGAACAGACTTCCTAGGGTAAGGCTCTGGCAGTTAGCTTTTTCCAAATAAAAACCCCTTTTACCTAGTTTCTTGGTTCCTGGCAGGGCTGCCATCAAAGCGTCCTGCCAATAAAAAATAAAGAGGAAAAAGGTGAAAAGCCTGCCGGTCCCAGCCTCGCCTGAGACCTGCCAGTGATTGGCTGATTGTCTCTCTCAATCTAATTAAAGCTTCAACCCCAGGGAAAACATATAGACCAATTAGGAATTCTGAACCGCAAATGAAATGCCTCTGTTTACATAGGTCTAGTTTTAAGGCAAGCCAAATGAATCTGCTGTCCATCTGATGAATTTTTACTTTACCCAGTCATTTCTAATTTGATGAAATTAGCTGTTTCATAGAATTACTTAATACTGTCCCTTATCAGAACCATTTTCTTCCGTTAGCCTTTTATGATACCCTTATACTTGGAAAGGTCTATAATTAATGTTATTAACAAAAGGAAAAGATGATTTAATATTATTCAGAGACATTGGAATGTAGTTGCCCATGTGCTGGAATGACCAAACTGGAAATGAATGTTATAGGTCTTAGGATAAAGTCCAATAGAATACAGATGGCGTTTAATTTTAATTACCTTCAGTTTCTGTTGTATCAAAGCGGCTTGATGAGTGATGGAATTTACTGTCCACCCCAACATCATATAAAACGGATTGAGTGTACATTTGTTTAAACAAAACACAAGGGGGAGGCAGCGAAGGAGGGGTGCTTGTCTCTATTTACACACAGACACACATGTGACTCCTGCTAGGCACCTCCTGTACTCATCCTCCGTGGCTTCTCTGTAGGCCAGCACTGTCTTTGCATTCTCTGATACTTATAATAACATATATTTTTATATGTTTGACTGTTTTGCCTGCATGTATGTCTGTACCACATATATGCAGTTCCTGTGGAAGCTAGAAGAAAGCATGGGATCCCCTGAAACTGGAGTTACAGATGGTTGTTAGCCAGCATATGGGTGCTAGGAATTAAACTCCAGTCCTCTGGAAGAGTGGCTGGTGCTTTTAACTGCTGAGCTACTTACTCCCTTCTGTACGTTAATTAACCTCTGTGTGATTTCCTCTTGAAGGGGCCGGTTTTCATTCCTTTACTGATCAGCCCTGTCACAGGGAGAACAACCTACATGTTCCCAGTGTGCAGTATTGGTCACTGGGTTTCTCAAAAGGCTGTCATCTAAGCAAAATGAAACCATTTTTAACTTGTCCTTCTGCTGAACGTCTGCAGAAGGGCAGATGTTACAGAAGCCTCAGCCAATAGCTGAAAGGGCTCACAAATTTTTTAAAAATTACTCGTTCTGATTCTGTTCCAAACTGGCTTATAGTTTAGAGGCTGCCGCGTGTGTCTTCCAAACCTTACATTTTAGCTAGATGACTCTAGTTCAGCCCTTTCCTTCCCTTTGGTTCTCGGCCAGTTGGATGATGGAAATGGAAAGATGGAGATGTTATTGGAGAGAGAGAGCTTCAGCGCCTGCTTCCGGGCTGTGGAGATCTGGCTGTTGGTGCCTCCTGTCGGGGCTTTAATGCTCCCCAGTTGCAGCGTGATTTCGGGGGCCGCAGCAGGCATTCTGCTTAGTGCAATGGGACTTTGCCCCAGAGTTTAATCAGAGCTCAGGTTTCTTTCCAGCAGTGATGCAACATTTAAACAGATCTTTCCATTAACCACAGATGGAATTTTATCTGACAGTTTGTGTGTGAGAGCCGTTCAAATAGCAAACAAACAGAGAGTTCCTGGCAGTTAGCAGCATACAGACAGTGAGTGACCACAGTGGTCTCCGGGGCCAATGGACTATGTAATGGGCAGGCTGCTCTCCTGCCCAGGATGGATCTGGCCACATGGGTAGGGATAGCGCTCTAGCACCCTGACTGGAGATCTCACAAGACTACTACTTTCTTCCCAAGCAGTACTGAAGACCAACCACCACAAGTTCGTGGCTGTCTCTCTGTATTTCAGTACAGCACAACTGATTTCAGGAGCATGGCTGGTGGCAATTGGCAAAGGGTTTGAATTTTAAAACGTACCTCAAAAGACAATGTTTTTATAATTTTACCTGCATATCTGGCACTTCTCAGTGACATCAAAGGCCTCACAGCCTCAAAGAGAGGTACTCATTTGTGTTTTCTGGCTTGAGTTGGCAGGTGCCCCTTCCCCAACTTGCTTCATTGGTCAGGGCCAGCCCTCTTCCTGTATTTCCCAGTCCACATCCCAACCTCTCTCCCCTGGATTACAGCAATGTCCTCTAGGCTGTCCTCTGGTGAGCCTCCTTGTTTCCTCTGACCCACAGCTAACCTCTCCACTCCCTGTGTCCCCTCCCCCAGCCCAACCACACCAGCTTTTGTAGTCCCCCCTGATGACTTCACTCTTCACTCCTGTTCAGCCTTTGCACAGGTCACCCCCTATCTTTCCCCATCTTTCTCTTTGCCACCTCTCTCTGATCTCAAATATCCCTGCTACCAGGGAGCCAGTGGTTTGATCAACATCCTCAGGGCATGGTCTGCTCTTCCTACAAGTTGTGTATTTGTGTTCTAGATTTAGCCTGGGATGGGTACGCACCACAGTATTTAATAGTAACAGCAATCATGACTAGTAGTTTGCTTAGGATCTGGTCGGTGACAGAAAGAGAAGTGGCAGGGAGCTGCGTTGGGTACCTCTGAGTTCTACAACGGGCTGGGGAGCATATCCAGTGTGCTACGACTGATAGAACCAGTGCAGAATAATGGGAAGGCAGACCAACCAGACTGATATTCTCTTGGGGAGAGGAGCTTGGTCACTGAAATAGGATTCCTTGCCAACACAATATGAAGCTGTTGCGAGCCAAGGCCACGTCTCATTTATTTGTTATTTTATCCCCTTACAAGCCCAGCAGTCGCCCAGTAAAAGCTAACAGATGCCGAATAAATGTTTATTGAAATGTCTCTCAATTTTCACAGACCAGGCTCGAGCCTATCATGGCTACCTGACTTTATTTGCATATCAACTGTTTTCTATCTAAATGTTTTAGATATAAATTGTGGTTCACCCTAATTCGGTGATCCTAAAACCCATACGGGAAGCTGAGTTAGGAAAGCCTCATCAAATGTTGCTGAAACCAAAATGATAGACGCGGGGAGTGCGGGCCAGTGTCTGCCAGAGTCGCTGTGACAAAGGGTCCCAGACCGCGTGGCTTCAGTAACAGATACCTACCTATGTCTCACAATCCCGGACTGGGGGTGATGGGGAAGGTCTCTGCTGGGTGTTTCTGTGAGATCTTCTGCACATGTCTGTGTTCTTGCTTGTCCTCCCATGGACGCCCTCTGTGCACATCTGTGTGCTAATCTCATATGAGGACATCAGTAACAGTGAATGAGGGCCTACCCTAATGACCTCACTTTAACTCAATTTGTCTCTTTAAAGACTGTCTCCAGAGGTTGGGTGTGGCTCAGTGGCAGAACACTTGCCTAACATGTGTGAGGCCGTGGGTTTGAGTCCCTACAGTCTCATTCTGAGATGCCAGGGGTTAGGACTTTAACATAAAGTAAAGCAGTGGTTCTCAACCAGAGGATGGATCGACCCTCTCACAGGGGTCGCCTAAGACCATCCGATAACACAGATGTTCAGGAGTCGCCTAAGACCATCTGATATTTGTATTATGATTCATAGCAGTAGCAAAATTACAGTTATGAATTAAAAACAAAAATAGTTTTATGGTTGGGGGTCACCACAACATGTATTAAAGGGTGCAGCATGAGGAAGGTTGAAAACCTCTGATCTAGAGAGAGACATAGTTCAGCCACAATTGACCCAACTGGGTTGTGGCTGCAGGCTCTGTTTTCAGTGACTGTAAACCAGTGACCAGCAATGGGGAAACTGTACTGTCTGTGTCCTTCAGCAAAGTGAGGGCAACTTAGGAATGGATGGACAGCTTCAGTTTCCCGAAGTACTTACATACTGCTCATATGGCCATCTGGTGAAGCCAGGGTCTTCTAAACGGAATACAAGAAATGGCTTCTATAGTGTTTCTCTGTGGCTGCAGGTGAAGCTGTGTGTGTGTGTGTGTGTGTGTTTGTGTGTGTGTGTGTGTGTTTAGAGGGGAGAGTTGTTTCTCTGTTTCCTTGGTGATGTGAGAGAATACATTTCATGTCCTGGGTTTCCTAACCTTTTCCCACTATCTACTGCCATGGCTTTCCTGTTGTAAGTGTACAGTTGGCATAGCAACCTGGCATTCCTCTGTGCAAACTCCAAGCAGAAGAAGTGCAGCACTGCAGGTGGGCTCAGGCATCCTACTAAGAGCAGCTTCAACGAAGCCAGTAACCTATGGCAACAATTCTCCTGTCCTTAAAGGAGGTGACAGCTATCACTCTCATGCCTTGCACACACAATTCTCCTGTCCCCAAAGAGGTGACAGCTGTCACTCCCATGTCTTACACACACAATTCTCCTGTCCTCTAAGGAGGTGACAGCTGTCGGTCCCATGCCTTGCACATGCAGAGAAAACCCTTTCGTCTCCATGAGCCTTCGTTTCACCTGCCACTGTTTCATTTAATCCATGAGTTATAGTTCCTTGCTCTGACATAATACATTGTTCTTAGTTTAAACTGTCGTAGTGACCAGACAACAATTTTGACTTTAGAAACAAAAGAAGGGCAGCGGAGGGTCAAGAGATATGGAAAAGCCAGAGATGGTGGTACATCTCTGTTTTCTCAGAATATTCCAACACTGAGGGCACCAGGTAGGGACATGTAGATAGGAACAATACTAGAGGGAATACCAACGCCTTACCTAGAGAGAGCCATCAAACTCTCAATAACAAGGGGGTCTTTACTGGGAAAAGTGGGTAGCATCTGAGAATGAGAAACAGAATAACAGAATGGAGGTGCAAACCAAGCAGTTTCTTTCTTTTCTTTTCTTTTCTTTCTTTCTTTCTTTCTTTCTCTCTCTCTCTCTCTCTCTCTCTCTCTCTCTCTCTTTCTTTCTTTCTTTCTTTCTTTTTGTCCTTGAGTACTGGTAATGATATGTGTGTGTGTGTGTATGTGTGTGTGTGTGTGTGTGTGTGTGTGTGTATAAATCTTGAGTGTGATAAAACTCCTTTTTTTGTTGTTTTTTGTTTTTTTGTTTTTCGAGACAGGGTTTCTCTGTATAGCCCAGGCTGTCCTGGAACTCACTCTGTAGACCAGGCTGGCCTCAAACTCAGAAATCTGTCTGTCTCTGCATCCCAAGTGCTGGGATTAAAGGCATGCACCACCACTGCCCGGCTCCAAGCACAGTTTCTTAATACTGAAAATTTTCTCTTTCAGTATAAATGCATGCTTTTCCTTTTATATCCTAGTGATGTATATGACAGAAGAGGATGGAAAGGGGAGGCCAGAGGTCTGTCTCTTCAGGGTTTGCTCCGTGATCCTAGTCACAGTGGGAATGAGGCCCCTTTGACGCACTGGCCAAGGTTGTGGAGAGCAAAGACGCATGCTCATTCCTGAAGCATTTCTGTAAGGGTCCCAGAAGTCTCAGGATTCCTTCCACTCCTTTAGGGAGAAGAGCCCAGCTTCATTTCCCCTCAGGTCATGCAACCATTGGTGAACACTGTCCTCACCTAGCTCTCCACGTAGCTTCTTGTCGAGCCCTTCAGCAGGCTGAATGTTGGTATTTGGAGCAGTTATGATTGATGGAAACTACATGTGACCACAGTGTTGAGTGCAAAGGCTCAGAGACAGGTTGGCCCAGCCCACACACATTTATGGTTTGGAAACTAAAGCCCCGGCAGGGTGTAAGACTGTCTACCAGGCTGTCCTTCAGCTGCTGCCCACTGCCTCTGGCTTTGGGATTTGATGGTTCCTAGACCCTGGGAACATAGCCTCTGACCTTCTCTACTGATTTGCATAGTGTGTAATCAGGTTGCCTTACCATATAGAAGTTCCTCTTGTCCTTTTACATTTACAGACTAGAGCATACTTCTCTTTGAAGTGAAAAGGCACAGGGAAAGGAGAGATTCCAGGAGCTGTCTCCTTTGCACTGGACACAGCTATGTAAGGAGTACAGAATCCATTCAAGATGCAGTCAAGACCGTCCTCTGAGTGCTTTGCCAGCTTGGCTCTAATGTGTCCCCCTCCCTGATGTGCTGTGTAGGAGTCTTCAGTACAGGGGACTCTGGAAATGTTCTTTGTCACCTTAGTTTTATCCACACCATGGATGGACCCTAAGCTCCCTTATAGGAAGGGGGCTCCCTGAGGAAGCTTGCTGGGGTTTCTGAGGACATGGTAAACCCCTTCTGGGCAGGAAAGGGCTCCACAGCAAAGCAAACAGAGTTTTATGCTCTCTGTCAACACCGTCACATGGAAGGATTTTTTCAGAACAACCCTTTGTTGCTTATGACACCCAGGACCAGTGTGTCAACTAGGCTTCTAGTCTGGCAGTGTGCCTCTGGCTCTCAGAAGAGGAAACAGCTAAAGCTGCCTCTGGGACTATATGAATGAGGAGGCAGCATCAATGACACTTGACACCTGCAGGGTGTTTACTGCAGTCCCTTCAGGATATCCCAGGCTCCCCACCCCAGCTCTCTGCCTCTAGGTCTCTGCTTTGTTTGTGTAGCTCCTGTGACTGTCTCTAGATTTTATCTCATCTCGCACAGGAGGACAGTCCAGAGAGGCTGGATTTTAACTTGACTTCTAGAACGAAGCTGGACATGTGCTGCAAAACAAAGCGCAGAGCTGGGGAGAGGCTCTGTGCTGGATCCTGAGCCATGTGCCAGGACCACTGTTCATGTAACCCTGGGAAGAATATGAAACCTTCTCTATACCTAGAATTCGTTCCCAGAGCAGAGAACTTTGTAGGGTAATTCAGGTATAGGTTTAGCAGGAAACAAACAGAAGCAGAGGAAAGGAAAAAGATCTGAATAAACTTCAAAGACATCCAGATGCTTTGTACCAGTTTGTGGTTGCAGGATTGGTACACGGTAGATGTGATATTTAATAGCCTTGCTCCCATTCCAAATGACTTATTATTGATGTTCCACAAAAAAAAAAAGAAAAAAAAACTAAACAAATATCATACAGTAGTCAATACTTAAGCTGGGTGTGGGCATGCCAGAACATGGCTGGGTTCTAGCATTAGTACACTGGATCGAAAATTGTCAGTTCAAGGTCAGCCTGAGCTAATTCAGAGTAGCAGATGCAACATCGTCAGACCTTGTCTCAAAAGGAAAAGAATCTACCTAAATCATATTTCTAATTCAGAAGTATGTTTTAAAAAGTCTGTGATTGTTCCTTATATAGGCCTGAAGCATATTCATATTTAAAATCTGAATTATGGCTTCATTTATTCACCCAGGAAACATTAATGAACTCCATCTGATTTCCAGGCATTACCTAGCACAGTGAAATACAATGGAGGTAGGACAGTAGACCCTACCCAGGTAGCTGTAGGGCAGCATAGGATAGTTGGACCACTGTTTGAAGTTCATCTTTACATTGCTATGACAACTCCCTGAGATAAATCAACTTACAGAGAGGAAAAATGGGTAGAGGGATGAACCAGAACAAGACATAATGGTACATTTATGAGAATGCCGTATTCCATTACTTTGGTAACTTAGTTTGATTTCAAAAGAGGAAAAAGTTTGCTTTGGCTCAGCTTTGGAGGTTGTAGCTCCTATTGCAGTGGTTCTCAACCTTCCTATTGCTGTGACCCTTTAACATGTGTTCCTCATGTTGTGGTGAACTTCAGTCAGAAAACTATTTTCGTTGCTGTTTCTTAGTTGAAATTTTGCTACTGGCATAAATCATAATGTAAAGAAAGTATCTATGGTGTTCAATGGTCTTAGGTGAGCCCTGTGAAAGGGTTATTTGACTCCCAAAGGGGTCACAAGCCACAGGTTGAAAACCACAGTCCTATTGGTTTGGGCCTGTGGCAGCACACATCATAAAGGGAACAGGACGGAGAAGGCAGATTCCCCATATGGCAGCTGGAGAGCAAAGACAGGGAGGAAGGTCCAGACCAATGTTTCCTCAAAACACACAGATCCCACAAAAGTGATGAAGGACATAACTTCCTTCCAGGGCCCCCAACTCAGTGCTGTGGGTGAACCCCTGTACATGCTAGTTAGACATACAGTCTACCACTAAGCTACAATCCAGCCAAGATAACCCCACCTCTTAGAGGTTCTACCGTCTTTCAGTAGCACCACAGGCTGGCCACCAAGCTTTTACCAAACTTGCATGATATGGCAGCCCCAAATCCATGCAGTCAGACATGGAGGCCATGGTCACTCAGACATAGGCTTACTTGAGTTTAGGACTTAGACCCCAAGTTTCTTACCTGTGAATGTGAAAGATGGATTTTTTTTCTGTTCATATTTTTAATGACTCTGATAAGAAGCAACTTGCATAATTACAGTGTAATATATATCATAGAAGTTATTTTATAAGCTATCGTTCCAACTGCTTAATTTTAAAAAATTTTATTGGATATTTTATTTATTTACATTTCAGATGCCATCCCCTTTCCCCATTTGCCCTCCCTGAAAAACTTCTATCCCATCCCCCCTCCTCCTTTTTGCTTTTATACCATTTGAATTACATTCAAGTAATAAGGTCAGTTCTAGGTTGAAGAACTAGCAATACAATAGATACAACTAGTCAAGAACTATTTTCAAATAGTCAAAGAAGTAATTTCAGGCAGGAATCTAAAGTTTAGGCTAGAAAAAGGAAGTAGTCTTTAGACATGAAAATGACTTTGGGCTAGGACAGGGAAGTAGGCTCAGATATTTTGGTCACCCTGATAAGTCCTTAGAAATAGTGACCATAGGAGTGTTCATGGAACTTTGTTTATTGCTTTGCTTGTTCTTTGACTATGTTGATTGTCTTGCTTGTCCCTTGACTGTTTGCAAAAGATGAATTAATATGTACTGTTGTCTCTTGCCATACATTTCTCGCAGGGAGAAAGGTTGGCTACCTCACTCAGACACTATAAGGCATCTGGTGCAAAGACCACGAATGAAGCTGTAGTGGGAAGTGATGGCCAAGGCTACTGCCGTGAAGACTTCCTGTGTACACTGACCCTCCTAGGAGAGGGGTATATTAGACTCACAGCCTTATCATAATGCAAAATTCATTTTTCTGTTCAACTTTTAAAGTCCCCATAGTGTCTTCACACAGTTTAAAAGTCCAGAGTCTCTTCTGAGACTCACGGCAATCTTTTAACTACAACCCTCTGTAAAACCAAAAATTAAATCACATACTTCCAACACACATACACTCACATGCACACATATGTAATATTACCACCTCCTAGGGAGGAATGGGAGCGTAGTGAAGAATACTGGACTACCGCAAAACTGGATCCCAGCAAAGCAAACACAGCCTTGTAGTTCTCCTGATATCAGCAGGCTGACAAGGCTCTTTCCTTCAAGCTTTTCTACCACTGACATACCCTGCTCTCTTGGCTGGTTCCATCTCATCTGCAGCTACCTCTGGCAGATGTCTAACTGCTGTGCCATCTCCAGTATCTTGGGATCTTCACTGCAACCCCAGCTTCTTTCTCATGGGTTTATAACATGGCCTTTCATAGCCTCTTGCCCTCTAGTGCTCACAGAGAGACTCTCCTGTCACACAGTGCCTCAGTGGCTCTCTGTAGCCACGGGAGGAATCCATGACACTTCCCCCCTGAGTCCTTCATGACTCTAAAGCCAACAGCAAATGGAGGATACTCTCAAGTTTGGCTGCCAGCTTGGATGGCTCCTGGGCCCCTTGAATCACATTAGCTTTTTGATTTGGTTGCTTCCTCGGAACAGAAGACACCATGAGCTCTCTGTCACTAGCTGGAAGCTTGGCAGGGTGGGGTCTCTCAGCTGAGGAAATCCTTCCCTTTGTTCCAGTATAGATCAGACCTCTCCTTAACGATGTGACTCTCCTGAAAACTTATGGCCCCTCTTCCAGCACAGGCTTTGGCTGTAACATTAAGCTTTTTAGTCTCTCTCTCTCTCTCTCTCTCTCTCTCTCTCTCTCTCTCTGTAAACTGTACACTTTGTATGTTTTCTGCTCCAATTGTTCTTTCTAACTGTAGACCTGCATAAGAGTCGTGAATAATAATAATAATAATAATAATAATAATAATAATAACCAAGCCACAGATTCAATGTCATGCTTTGAAATCCTCTCTGCCAAAGAAGTTGGTCCATTGCTTTTTTTTTTTTCCACCTCAGGCAAGTTCTTAGGACAAGGGCAGAAAGCATCCTGATTCTTCACCAGGTAGTATAGGAATGGGCTCTAGCCCAGTTTCTGGTGTTGTTTCCTTCTGAAACATCTCCACGGTCCCCTTTGCTCTCAGCACTACTGCCTTCCAGGCTCCTAGTGGATCGGCCCATTAAGCTCTGATTGCAGCATTTGACCTCTTTTCTAGTCCCCCCACCATGTTCCGAAGTCTTCCGTGTTGCTTCAAAATGACAACAGCATAATCAAGTTCTTTGTAGCAGCAGTCCACTCGCTGGTACCCATGTCTCTATTAGTTACCTTTCTGTTGCTGAGATAAAATACCACGCTACACAGCTTACAGAAGGATGACCTTTTTGGGCTTGCAGTTTGAGGGGGTTGAGAGGCTGAAATGGGGCAGACATGGCAGCAAGGGGCAGGCATGAAGGCTGGGATAGGAAGCTACAAATAGGAAGCAAAGAGAGCTAACTGGAAGTGGTAGAGTCTACCTCCCAAACAAACAAACAAACAAACAAACAAAAATTATCTGAACCCATGGGGACATTTACATTCAAACTACCACAAGGGACCATAGGTAATCCTACAGAGATTCTCATGTTGCTATTTTTCTAATACAGATAATTACGTACGCAGGGAAAATAGTCCCAAAGACAAGCTGCCCACCCTTGACTCTGAGCAGTTGCTTTCAAGTTCTACAGAAGCGTCAGTTCCATGAGTTAGAGACCCTCAGTGATATGATCCTTTGCCATAAGTCACATGGTCATGTACATACATAATGATAGTTCATGAACACGTGAAAGGATCCTTCTGCATGCATGGGTGGAGACTTTGTCTGATGGGGGAGATGAAGCTTCAGCCACTTACTTGGTTTTGGGACACTAGCACATTTCTGGCCTTCTTATAGTATCCAGGTGGCTCTTGGGCACCAACCTGAGAGCATCCAAACAGAGCCTGGCTGAGGTGGAGCATTGGTGTGTTGGCCTTGGTCAGGAACCAAGTGTATTTACCCTCATCTCCCCAGAACCTAGTACCGGACCCATGAAATGCTCTTACACATCTCTTTTGAGTGAGCAGGTAACTGCCCGACTCCAGGATGTTCACTATGCAGAGAAATCGGGATAGGAAATAGCTTATTCTTTATGATGGTCAAGAAGTAAGAAGTCCTGTTGCACTTTCCCAGAGATGGATGAGGAGTTAGGCAGTAACCAAAGCCTGAGTAAAGGACTGGGTGACAGCTAGTCATATTAACCACCTTCTAAGTCCCTGTCAACAGAGTTGGAGCCCACACTGGGCACATAACCTGTGTTGTTTAGTTTCATTGTCTTGGCCATGGGCAGCAGCTATCCTTAGAACTGTGTCAGCATGGGGCTCTTGCCCCAAACCCTGCAACAACAAGGAGCTGGCCACTCCATACTGGATACTTGCTTCCCTCACAGCATACACCCAGGCTTCGGACAGCAAAGCTACCTCCTCAGAGGAGAAGTGAGGCCTGGTGGCACTGCGGCTCTGGGCTGTCAGCATGGCAGGAGAGGTGGAATCACCCTGGGGAGTGCAGAGCCTGAGGAGGCCTCCATGTTTTATAGCAGATGCTTAGCAGATACTGACGCACACTGCCTTACAGCTTTCATAGCAAGTAGAGTTTTCTTGTTCTGGTGGCGTATGCGGGGAAGCTGTAAAATGCTATCAGTGGGTGTTATAAGCAAAACATCTCACTTTCTCATTTTATTTTCTGCAGGAGTATCCTTCTATGGGGCTTATAAATTATCTAGGACTTGGGACTGAAGCTTTTAAAAATGTCTAATCCAAAAGGGATTTCGAGCTCTTGTCAGGGTTTTTTTTTTTTGTTGTTGTTGTTTTGAGACAGTGCCTTGCTATGTAGCTCTGGCTATCCTGGGATTTGCATCAAATGAACTTCCTGCCTCCCAGGCTTGGGTGTGTGTGTCCTCACATCCAGCTTTCTTGCAGGGTTTCTAATAAACCTTGTGCATAGCTGATTTATAGACAGATCATATCTGGCGGGACAGGCTGTGATACTTCTTCCTACATGTTTTGTCCTGTATTCTAGGGAGGATTTGACATCCATGTTTTCCTACAAGAGTACCCGTCAGGATGCTGTGCTTTAGGAAGTGGAGAGGTTAATGCTTAGAGAAAAGGGAGGGGAATCTTACCTTTGACCCTAGGGGACCTCACTCCCTGCTTTCTCTGGGACAGCCATTCTAACTTCCAGGACCAGCTTATGGTCCCCAGCAACCTCTAAGTAACTGCGAGTTCCTTGTCTTTCATTCTTTCCTCCCAAGTCTATGTCAGCTCCTATAGGCAGCCTGACTTGTGTAGAGTGACCTCACTGTCTGCTTGGTGCGAGCCCCAGAGTGGGATCCAGCCTTCCTGAGAGCAGGGGCTACACGCTCTCAAGGAGCACATTCTCATCTTTCCGGTCTTGGCCATCAGCACTGGCTTGACGCATAGCTGCAAGCATTGTTGAGGAACCAACCGGCCCACCAAGGCCAGAGAAAACATTTCCACTGCTTTGGGTTCTTGAATAGGTCCCTGTAGTTGGAAAGCAGTGTGTATAAGCAGCGGACATATGCTGTATGCTGGGCACTGGTGTGGATGTTAGAACACACTGTGCGCACAGTGGGCCCCGGAATTCATGGTGATAGGCTCTTTCCACAGACAGACAAACTGAGGTACCATGAATTGTGGGGCCGAGTTTTATTCCAGGCATTCTGGTCCTGGATCTCTGGCCTTCTGGTCTGTTTATTCCACCTTTCAAACTGGTGCTTGATCAAGAAGGCAAGTCATACTGTGTGAGGGAAACTTAACCCCCAATTATAAATTAGCAATAATGTCACTATCCAAGAATTACTGTGGTTAGTGCTTTGCTGTTTCCCTTTCTAGATCTTATTCTGTACATGTTTTCCAGTTGCTGCCCCAATCTTTAATACATGAATTATGGTCATTTGCTTACTCATGTCCTCACTAGACAAGTGTCTCTGAACTTGACCGGTTTGACTGAACAGTTTCTTCATTCTCTCATTCCCCCTCTCCATGCCTGTTTTCTCTTCTTTGGGATAGCAGCTGTTTGTCCACTTTTTTTTTTTTTCACCATCACAGTACTGTTTTCAGTAGAATTAACTTCAAAATCTGTCAGTGTGGTGTGATCACCACCCTCACCACCTTTCCTAATAAGCCAGCGGCTTTCAACTGTCGTCAAAGCATCTCCTGAAACACGCCATCCAGATCACCTACCGTGACCCAGAATCTTGCAGAAGGAAACCTGTAGCGCCTACAAGAGGCTGAAGTTGGGAGGTCACTAAATGCTCTGTCTGTCACCGATCGCTGGTCCCTCTACATCTGTTATCAATCACAGACATTTATGTTTAGTTTGTGTGCACCCACAGACAAATGTCACACACAGTGCTGTGTGGAGACTGAAGGATAACTATGGAGGACAACTCCAGACCTTTTACAGGTACCTTAGGTTTGTGTGCTAAGTGCCTTTACCCACAAATGTGCATGTGGAGGTCAGGGGATGGCTTTCAAAGTTGCTTCTCTTTTTCCACATTGTTCCAGCTCTCTTTGTTGCTGCCACGCTGTGTACTCCAGGCTAGCCCGCCCTTGAGCTTCTGGGCAAGTCTCCAGTCTTGGTTTCACCAGCTCACTGTAGGTACTAGATTACAGATAAGAGCTGATGCATGGTTTGGGTTTGGGTTTTTAATGTTGGGCTTAAACTCAGCTTGTCAGGCTTGCATAGCAAGTTCTTTAGTCATGGAAACATTGCACCTTTAAATAAATAACATCTACCTTTTTTTCCTGATAGGTAAAATGGCTCCAACAACAGGAAGTGAAGCGCAGAGTCAAGAGACAGGCGCGAAGTGACTCTCTTTATTTCAATGATCCCATTTGGTCCAGCATGTGGTACATGGTAAGTAAGGTGTTGGGTCCTCTGTCTTCTCGGGGACATTAGCATGCTGCGCCTCTGAAGTGGGTTAATTTTCATTGCCGCTTCATACCTGTAATTTTTCTACTCTTATGAATCATAATGTAAATATCTGATATGCAACCCCTGTGGGGGCCGTGACCCGCAGGTTGAGATCCACTGTTCTCTACCTGAAGGCCTGCGTGAGACTGTGAGAACCCAGGCAGGGCTCTGTATGGAGGGAGGAACATTGATGCTGGCTGCAGAATGGACTGAGTGGTGAAGACCTGTCCTTGGATGGTGTCCTCAGCAGGAGACAGTGACATAGGGACTCAGACTTGACAGATGCAGAGAAGGCCAGGGAGCCTCCACACATATAAGAAAGTCTTTACTAAGGTGGAACCCACTGTTCTTCATTGCTTCCTAGCACAGTCGTCCCTGTCTGGGTTGCCATGCTGTGCCCTGTTGGTATCAGGAGTGTCTGGGTTGGTGTTCTGTGGCTGGTCAGCTTCAGAGGTGTCTGTCCTAGGCTTCTTGTCCTCTGTGCTTGCAGCATTGTGCTGATAAGAACAGCCGCTGTCGCTCAGAGATGAACGTCCAGGCGGCGTGGAAGCGTGGCTACACAGGAAAGAATGTGGTCGTTACCATCCTCGATGACGGCATAGAAAGGAATCACCCAGATCTGGCCCCCAACTATGTAAGTACAGCCTTCGAATTGACACACATGGCATTTAACTACACCAGTTATTAAATACAGACCGACTGCCTTTCCTCTTCCCCAAACTCATTAAATCAGAGACTAATGAAAATCATGCTGGGAAGGGTCAGGGATACAAACATTCTGCTACCCCTCCCCCACACCAGAGAGGGCTTTGCAGAGGAACATGTCCATGTGTTTGAGTCACATGCTTCCAGGAATGTAGCCTAGAGAATAGAAACACAGGTGTGGAGGTGGTTACCACATGCATATTAGCCTGTGGGTTAAAACACAGGTTATAATGCAGGGTTAAAACACAGGTTCTGGACCCAGAGAACCCTAGATTCTCTCCTGACTTGCCTGAGATCCCAGGCAAGCTGCCTAATTTCTCTACTCCTCAGTGTTACCATCTGTCAAATAGGCCTACTAAGAGGACTGCTTCTTAGAAGGTTATTGTAAGAACTAGATAAGTTACTACGCATAAAGATGAGAACCCAGTGTGCAGTAAATATGGGAAGTGTACTAAATCCTCTAAGACACCCGGGTGTCAAAAGTAGCTAAGTAAATCCCATGGAACCCACATCTAAGGTCATTGTGTGGCCCATAGGGACGAGTTGTGAAGACTACATTAATTCTGGAAAACTTGGTGATACATTTCCTGTGGAGGACAAAAATTTATATGAATACTGTTACTACAAATATGTAAAGAGAACTATGCACATTAAAATATGAAATTAAGGACATTCTGATACGTGTGCCAACTCGAACCTGAGGGCTTTATGCTGGGTGGAATTAGCTGTCACAGAACACAAATGCTGAGTGATTCCTCTTCTGAGACACATCTGGAGCCACACTGAGAGACAAAAGCATGGCGGTTGCCGGGGCTTGGGGAGGGGTGGGGAGTTACCATTTTGTCAGAACAGACCTTTAGTTTTGCACAATGAAAAAGTCCTAGTGATAAATGGTGGTGATAATTGCACAAAAAAATGTGTGTGGATTTAGCGACACTGAACCGTACATCTAAAGATAGTTGAGATGGTAAGATTTTATGTCCTGTATATTTCACCACAATGAAAAGTATATAGGATGGCAGTTACAGTCAGAGCAATCCTGGGTGTGAGTTTCTTCATTTTCCAAGGCTTGGCAGACGGATGGTTTAAAGTAGCATTATCGAACATTGCATCTCCAATTCTCGCTAACCAAGATTTAATTCCTAGGATTCCTATGCAAGCTATGATGTCAACGGAAATGATTATGACCCATCCCCGAGATATGATGCCAGCAATGAGAACAAGTATGTCCTCTTGTGACTGCTATACTGGCTTAACTTTCTTTCTTTACAAAGAGGGGCCCTGCAGAAGTTCTAGGTACTGGGTGCTTCACCTGCCTGGGTGCAGTCTGGGGCATGTCTAGGTCTCAAAAGCCATTCTACCACAACTCTTGGGGCATAGATGGCTTCCATGAAGTTAGTCTTTTCTTTTAGGATTGTCACCTCTGCTGGGCAGCCTGAAATGGGGTAAAACACTGTTGTTTCCAGACTTGTGGGATAGTCAAAAGAATCGCCTTTGTCTTGGACTCTCTGTGACTGTGTTCAAACATCAGTCTGGTCTGTCCAAACACACTAGTCACATGCCTGAGCTCTTGACCTTATGACCGAGGTGGAAAGTCATGAATGATGCTGGACAGATAAAGAGTTCAAATCCCCCCTCTCCTACCCACTGGCTGTGGCTCTTTGTGCATGCTAGAGAAACCTTGCTGACACAGTCCTTCTGTCACGGTGGCTGCTCCACACAGATGATGTCCCCAGCTCAAGGGCTGCTGGGATAGGTAAGTGAGGTGGCAGGTGGTGATCAGTTACACTGTAAGTCACCATCTCAGGTAGCCTGGAGAGGTCAAGTGACCTATGCAAGCTAAATGGCAGTCCTGGGGTTGTTCCTGCATTTCCTTCACAGTGCCTGCTTGTCCTTTCTCTGTCAGCAAGCCTAATTCCCTTAACTCTTATCATCCTTCCAGAAATATTTAGAGGAAAGTAACAAAAGCCTCTTTCTTCCTTCCCTCTGTTGACACAGCACCAGCTGGTGTATATCTTCCCAAGCTGCTTCTGTTTGTTAGTCAACTTTCTGTCACTATAAGGAAATGCCTGGCTTAGAAGGAAAAGGTGAAGGTACATGCAATGGCATGCGCCTCTGGTCCTAGCTACTCAAGGGGAAGGCAGGAGGTGCTTAGAGGCCAACCTGGACAGTATAGCAGGATACATCTCCGAAACAGGGGAAAAGGAAGGGAGAGGGGGTGGGATGCGGGGGGTGGAGGGATATGGGGGGAGGGAAGTGGGAGAGTGTAAGAAAGACAAAAACAAACAAAACAAAACAAAAAAACAGATGGAGAGAGATTTACTTTGGCTCACAACTTTGCCCCAGTTCATGATCAGTTGGTCCATCGCCCGAGTTGTGGTGGGAATATACAGCAGTTCCTAACACTGCATAAGGTAAGCCAGAAAGTCAAAAGAGAAGGAGGAAGTGTCTGAGTCTCACAGCCCCACTCAGATCACATGATCAGTGACCTAAGGCTCCATCTGCTAAAGATACTGCTCCTCAAAGTAGTGCCACCATGGGACTAAGCCTTTAACACATGAGACTGGGTGCAGGGACAGCATCCAGACTCCAGCAGTATGCTAGTGTGCCGTGGGTTCCACTTAGTGCTGTGCAGGGCTGCTGGGTGCTGGGTGCCCCATGCCAGATACTTGGCTCCCGGGCTCCCAGACTGCTTCCTGCCTCACGTCCCAAGGTGCCCTTCTGTGAGGCAGCGGGGAGGCCTGGGGCACAGGGCCCGCTTCCTGGTCACACATCAAGGGGTGGAGAAGCATAATCTATATTCCATGCAGTGACCCTTGAAGGGCAGAACCAAATCCCATTGTGTGACCTGAGAGCAGGCCCGGCCTGGGGGCTGCGAGACTTCCAGACAATGACAGATGACGCCTTTCCAAAGGCTCTAGCATCCAGGCCCTGGGCCATTTTTAAAGTTTGCTACACATTTGAATAGATGATTCTGAGTCTCCCATGGTCTCTCCTCACAGTCGTACGATGTACACTAGCCCATGTTTCAGCATCCACTAGAGGGAATGACCCAAGGTGGCACCTTAGAAGATAGACTCGTTCCTGGGGAAAGCCATGTGTTCCTCTGTTCATTTCCTCATTGCCTCCCAGCCTCTGCTGAGCATTCAAAAAAAGCATCCGTTCTCAGCTCCTGATAAACAGCTGTGGAAATGACAGAGGTCTCTTCAGGCTAGCAAGCTTGTCAGGACACAGGGAACCAAGGCAAAAGTGCACAATTTTCTTTGTATTTCATCGGTGAGGCAGGCATTGACACCACCATACCTGTATGTGCTGAGTGACAAGTCTTTAGTCACAGGAGGCCCAGAACTGAGGCAGGTCTGGGAACAGCAGTAACAAGTGCCGAGACACCCAGGGCCACGGACACTGGCAGCAGGTGCAGCGACTCTGACTGGGGATCTGTTGGAGGCATCCTAGAAGGGACATCCTGGGAACCAGTGCCATCTCCAGAAAGCAGAGAGGGCGGGGCAAAGCCTGATTGAATACATATGCTGAAAAAAGGGAGGAGTCTTTGCTGGCATCTCAGGAATAGGGAGGGATAGCTGACCTTGGCTGCAGAAATGATGACCGGTACACAGGATTCATTAATATTTGCTGGACCGGGACCTCACTTTCTTTGTTTCTGTTTTCCTCTGCTTCAGACATGGCACTCGATGTGCGGGAGAAGTCGCTGCTTCGGCCAACAACTCCTACTGCATCGTGGGCATAGCATATAATGCAAAGATAGGAGGTAAGGTGAGACACAGAGCTGGGAGCAGAGGGGCCAAGGGCCGGGTAGACAATGTTCTTTCTGAGGGGTTCAGCTGCCTCATGTCCTTTGACCTGGGCATAGATCTGGCCTGAAGCAGCAATGTCAGCTCTCACAGCCCAGTCAGCCAGCCTAATAGCAGGTTCTCAAGGTAGGACATGCTTGATTGAGTGAGCAGGTAGACCTCACTCTTCGCTTGTTCAAGCCTCACTCCTTCTGATCCATAGTCTGGCAGCGTGTGATATCTGCTAACATGCAGATTCCTTGCTTCACCCCAGACCCACAACCCAGACCTGTAGATTGCCAGGGAGTTCGTCTGCAGAGGGTCATTTGCCAGCATGGGCCTCCGAGACTCTCTGGGGTCAGGCAGGTGGGTGAGGTCAGTGGAAACAATGCTTACAAAAACCCATCACCCAGAGGAGCTGCACAAGTCCAGCTTGCTGTCCTTGGATGGTTCTCCTCTATTCTCATTGCCAAATTGTGGCTCTGAGCTTCCCGGAGTCTTGGAGATCGACGACCTCCTGAGTAGGGCCAGGAGCAAGAATGTTTTAAAAATTAATTCTTCGAACATCTTCAAGCACGTACTGCATGTAGAACTCTGGGCAGCCACTGAGGGGGAGATGAAGATGCCAGACATAGCTAGGAGCCTCCGGGAGCTCAGCATGCCTTTGGGGTGAATAGTACTGCAGAGAAGTCAGTACGGGACCAGGTACTGACATGAGACAGGCAGACGGAGCTTGGAAGGGTAGAAGCTAGAGGCATGGCTGGAGCCTGACCTGGAGGCTTGGCTGCAAACAGGGCATTCCAAGGAGGCAAAGGAATCGGCAATGTGGAGCTGGGAGGACATATACTACTTAGGGACAGGACCAGGAGTGGGCTGAATACAGGAAGATACGTGGAGATTGTGCCACCTTTAAGCCAAGGAGCATATGACTGCCAGCATCTTCAAAGCTGCATATATGACCACCTCTTGCTTCTGCCCCTCTCCTGACACCTGCCACTGGGCAGGGTAATTTTGGAACACCCCAGACGTAGGGCGGCTACCCCGTCTCTGAGTTTTCATACACAAGGCAGGGAATTTCTCTGTAGTGGCTCTGGGCTGATCATAGACCTAAACCTTTTTATGTCTGTTTCCCCCCCCACCCCCCAGTCATTGCTCCGGAGAGTAAAATGTGTATCTTAACCTGCCCCAGTCTGTCTGGAATAAGTCATAATGAATCATGTGTAAAGTATGAATCGAGACAGATTGTTTCAATTCACACCCTCGTGCTTTGTGCTGGAGGTTTTGTGTATTGAATATGTATGCACTGCTATTACTCCATTCCTTCTTAGACTTTATTTTGACACACATCTGGGTATGTAGCCCAGGCTGACCTTGAACTCACAGCAATCCACTCCTTGAGTACTGAGATCGCAGGTGTGTATAACCTGACTGGACTATTTCTCTTACTCTTGCTTTAAATACTCAAGTCAGCTCATAGAAAGATACACCTGCTTATATACGGAGTATTTCTTGAGCTTTGTGGTTTCTCTATTTTCAACCTGAAGAATTTATTTTTTGATAAATAAACTGGCCTGGAGCTCTGTACGTAACCCAGGCTGGCTTCAAAGTCATGGCCATTATCCTAGCTCAGCCTTCCAAATACTGGGACTAAAGTCAATGTACCCAGAGATTTCTCTTTTAATTTTTTTTTAAAGTTTAGATATTCTGGTAAGAAATTCTCCTAGAATTATCTGAAAGTGTCTTTAAGAAGAGCTAATCAATTAATCTAGTATGGGTTGTATGCCCATGCATACAGAAGTCAGAGGAAAACCTGGGGAAAGACTGAATTCCTGGCTCTGAAAGTATCTTTGTTGTGTTTTGGAAAGAGGTTGTGCTGAGCAGGATTCTTGCCTGACACTTTCAACATTTTAAAGATGTTGGTCTCCTGTCTCCTGCCCATGGCTCTCTCTGAGGGTGAGCCGGGTGCCATCCTGACGGCTGCCCCTGCGCTTGTGTGATCTCTTCTGTGGAAACTCGATGATGCTTTTCTGTCATTTTCCTTCTGTTATTCCAGATTGGAGTTTGCTAATTCTCAGAGAGGTCATGCTAGCTCTCTCTTTAGACCAGTGCTTCTCAACCTTCCTAAGGCTGTGACCCTTTAATACAGTTCCTCATGTTGTGGTCAACCCCAAACCATAAAATTATTTTGTTGCTACTTCATAACTGTAATTTTGCTACTGTCATGAATTGTAATGTAAATATCTGATAGGCAGGACCTGTGAAAGGGCCATTTGACCCCAAAGGGGTTGTGACACACAGGTTGAGAACTACACACACACACACACACACACACACACAATTTAAAGAAAAAAGTCAGTGTATAAGTGTTTTTTGCTTATAATCACCTGGCTGCTCCACACCCTCACAGCTCCCTGAGGTGCTTTCTGCTTTCCTATATTAAAATCTGTCTCTCCGTTTGCTGTTAGTTAGACAGTTAGTGCTACACCTTCTTTTTACTGCATCCAGTCTTTTCTTCTTAATCCCATGCGATTACAAAGTGTTAGTTATTGTATTTTTCTGTCTTCAGTTTTCAGCTTGCTTTATCTTATTTGTAGCCATCTCTAAATCTTCCCTGAGGCTCCTGTAACTTCACTCTATAAGTATCTTTTATCTTAAGCTCCCTGGCGTGGTAGTCAGAGTTACTGCAGAGTCTTTAGTACGAAGTCCAGTAGCCCAGTCATTTTTATGTCCCTAATGATTAATTCTGCTCTTCATAGTGGCTCACGTATTCCTCTATTTTGCATGCCTAGTTATTTTTATTGTATCATTACATAATAAAATTTATTATACAATAAAAATAATCTACCTTGTAGAATTTTGAGCCTGTTGATTTTTTTTTTTCTGAGTACTGTAAAATGTCGTTATAGCAATACTATAAATTTGAATTTTGAAAGGCTTATTCGTCATTTCACAGATTTCTTTGCCAGGAACGTAGCTTTTGCTCTTGTAGCATAGCTTTTGGTATCTCGGTGGAAACCTGCAGCCCTGGGCTGCAGAGTGCTTGGGACATCTGCACGGCTTGTCAGGCTTATGCCTGTTATCTTCTTTCTAGATTTTTTTTTTTAAACTAACATTGCCTAGACACATGTTCAGGGATCTGTCAAAGGAGTGAGTGAACATTATGCCTTTTCCTGGGTCCTTTCTGAGATTCCTTCTCTCAGTTTCTTAAAATCTGTGTCCTGTCATAATTGACTTCAACAGAGAGCCTGGTTGTAGAAATCCATCTAAACTTGGACACCCAAGATAATTCTTTCCTTTAAACCACTAAATCCCTATCTATCTCTGCCCTCTTCTGGTTGCTTTCTGATGCCCTTAAAAATGGACATGTTTCCCAGAGTCTGTGATTATTATCTGTGAAGAGGTGTCCTGCTATGAACTCCTCTTCCCTTACTGAAACAAAACTTAGAACTCATTCATACATACATATATACATACATACATACACACATATGTATATATGTATGTGCATATACATACAATCTGACATATATGTGTATATGCATATGTATGTATGTGCATACACATATATGTATATATACATGCACATATATGTGTGTGCATATACATACAATCTGATATATATGTGTATATATATTACATTTTTTAAACTAGTAGAGTTCACATTTGTTAGCCTTTGCCACACGACAACCATCACAAACTAAGATTTCTTAAACGGCAATTGTCTCTCATTTAGCAGAACATGGCTGCATCGAATAGTTCAGGCTGAGTCACTCTTCAAGGTGAAGTTACGCAGTTGGCTGTGTCTGAGATCTGACTGCTTTACTGGGGATTCTCTCTCAAGATGGGCTGCACATGGCTGCTGATGAGAGGCCTTAACTCCTTGGCAGCTGTGGTTGGGGACACTGGTTTCTCAAAATACCTATCTTTCTTCAGGGTGGCTTGAGTGTCCCTATAGCACGGAAGCTAGTTTCTCCAAGTGCCAGGGTTCAAGAGAGAAATAACCGTCTTGCTACAGTGTCTTTTTTTTTTTTAACTTTGTATTGATTCTTTGTAAGTTTTACATCATGAGGTTACAGTGTCTTTTATGATCTAGTCCCAGAGGTTACATACCTTCTCTACGGCCATATTCTGCTTGTCAGAAGTGCATAACTGCATCCCCAAGAGGAGAGGAATTTGGTTGCACCTTTTGAAGACAAAAATGACATAGTTTAAAATCAAAAATCACCACAGATGGGATTCTTTAAAAAAAAAAAAAATTGAAAAAAAAGCCTGCCTGTTTATTCAAATGCAGTAAAATTTAACAACTTTCTTTGTTAAAATTTTAAATTTTTTGTAAATTTTATCACATAAAAATAACTAAAGGAAACAGTGGATCTATCCAAATTATATTTTAGGAAACAAATTCTCCCAGTCACTAGCACTCTGGCCGTATTGTCAGTAAGTATCCCACCTATGTTCAGAGAGATTAATATGCCCAGGGACCAGTAGAGACATCATTTGCAAAGTGGGAAACCCGTGGTACATCTAATCAGTAGTCTCTGTTGCATTTCATTTTAGAAGATTTTAATTTTTTATTAAGGTCTTGAGGTACACGTGGATGACTTGTGTTCTTTTTCTGTAACATTTCAATAAAAACCTGATGAAATTTTTATAATGTCAAATTTGTTTATCCTCCATTTATGATGCTAGAGTTTGAGATCTAGCTTAAGAAAAGTCCATGAAAAATAAAATTGTTTCCCCTGTGTTTCCTCTGGAAATGTAGTTTTAGGACAATAGTTTATCCAAGAGCTTTAATGGAGTCATCTTTTATTTTTACCTCCTGATTCCTATGGAATATTTTTTTTCTGTGAATATTGAGTAGGATAGAGAACCTGCTGCCAGCCCATCAGATTCCTGTTCAGCTTATGCATGCACACTGTATTTTCCCACCCTGCACCCCCTGTGTACACAGGCTCCTCCCTGATACTGTGTTAGTCTAAGTTCTATCAACGCCATCATTATTGTTTTCATAGTTTGGGGTTTTACTGATAACTAACAGGACAAATTTTCTCTTATAGCTCTTTTTCAAAAATGTCCTGAGTATTCTTTTCTCAGCTGAACTTGAGAGTTTTCTTGTCAAGTTCCATGAAAATTCCTGTTGGGGTTTTGATGGGCATTGCATGTAACATTATAGATTGGTTTGGGGGAGAATGGACAGCTTATTATAATGAGTCTTCCCACCCAGGAGCACCGCAGCGTGTGTCTATATTTGTAGGCTTCTCTTAAGCCTTATCACTTTCTCTGTATAGACTGTTCATATGTAACTAGATTTATGTCTAGGTAGATATGTAATATACATTTATAATCAGTCATTACTGAAATGGACATAGGGAAGGCACTGTTTTTATTCCTGGCTGACTTGTTTGGATGCTATTGGTGCTATGTACTTGTATGGCTTTTCTGTAGATAAATAGCAGCCAGTTGTGAGGACAGTGGTGGGCTGTCCTGACCGTGATAACCCATTTCTTTCTCACACCTTAAGTTGGCGTATATGGACTCCTGATAATTACTAAAGGGTCCTGGTTTATGGGTTCTGTTGTGCTTGATGCATGCTGGAATAGTACTAAACCATTTGTGCTGTCTTCTGTTCATTTCCTGTTGTTGGCCTTTATCAAATTGAAGCAATTGTATTTTATTCCTGGATTTCTGAGCATTTTGATGAGGAGTGGATATTGGATTTTATAAGATGTTCCCTTAAAAGGCATGCACTGAGATGATTGTATTCTTTTCCACACACATATGCCATTTGGTCTGTGTAATGTAATAAATTTATATTCATATATTTATTTCTTTCCTTCTTGGAATTAAATTCTGTTTGATCCCAAGTATCATTCCTTTATATCATTCCAAGTTACTGCTCCATTCAGTTGTTGATTGTGTGTGTGCTTACATTGGTTTGTGGGATAGATTAAACCACGGTTCCTCTTTGGGTGTCACTCAGGGTGGTCTAGTGGCATGCATCAGGGAACTCTATTTTTCCTGCTCTGAAGCAGTTGCCTTATCAGGGCCCTGGCCTGGTTTGGGGATGGCCTAGTGGGTCTGGTTAGTTATTCTTCATGGTCACTGTCTATATGGGCTTTTTATTCTCCTTGAGGAAAGTTTGGTAATTAGATTTTTCTACAAAATCACTCATTTCTCTGGAGATTCAAGCCTGACATAAGCTTAATATCATATTATCAGAATTTAAGGGTACTTTTTTATATGCACAGTTGTTGTTCCCAATTTTATTTATGATATCTGTTTTTCCCCTGGATCAGTGAAAAATTGTTTTTTTTCTCCTTTAAGGAGGGTTTCTTTAGAGAATTATGTTTTTTATTAAAAAATTTTAACTGTTTATAAATAAACTTTTTATTGTTTCATCAATTTCTATCTTTTCTTGTTTGGTAACTACTTTATCTTACCTTTACTATTGTTTGTTCCTAGCTCCTGGAGGAACACTTGTTAACTGTTTAACTGTAGGCTCTTCTATGTCCGAATGAATGGGTGAATGAATGCCATCCACGTGCTCCCCTGACCCCTGTCACTAGCTTAATTGTACTGTGCTGTTATTGCTATTTATTTCTGAATGCTTTTTACTTATTATTTGTGTGTGTGTGTAATTCCAGTCCCATTGGGGTACGATGCCTTCTTCTCACTTCTGGAGGCCCTGCAGGCATGTGATGCACAGACAGACATTGCAGGAAAAACACCCATACACAATTAAGTTAAAAGGAAGAAGAGACAAAAGTGGGGGGAGGGGGAGGAGAAGACCCAAGATCTCACTACCATGTCATTCTTAACAGAACAAGATCAGAACCAGCCTGCCTGCCCCTCTGCCTTTCAGAGCTCCCTCATGTTTGTTTCATGTACCATCTCCAGAGTTTGGCTTTTTGAAGCAGGAAGAATGGAGTGAATTATGTCTTTCCCACCTTCCTGGAAACAGGAGAGCTCTAGCTGATTCTTAACAGATACTATGGCATCTTGCATCGTTTTGTGCATACTGACACTCATGCTGGAGCCCCCTGCTGCCTGCATTCACTTTCTTAGCCTGTCTTTGGAGACAGAATCCTGCTGTGGCTCCAGACTCTCCATCCTTTGTCCCTGGGCTCAGCAATGTTTGGATTACAGGCATGAGCTGTGACATCCAACTGCGTTACTTTTCAATTTGACATTTGGATTTCTGCAGATATTTGCTGGGTTTGGTTGCACACTGACAATTATGCCCACAAATTTCTTGGCTGTAAGTGATTATCATTGCCTGGCAGGTACTAGCCCTGTCCTTTTGGAAGGGTACTGAGTGGGCTGCCTAATCTCAGGACACCATTCCTTCTCTCTGACCTTCTATCTCTCACTCGATTCATCATCTCGGAATGACTCCTGTGCTGCTCCCTGCTCAGCCTGCAGGTAGGCAATGGTCTTCAGGGATGCTGGGGCAGGATCCCTGCTGACCTAGCACCCAGGCCTGGGGGTTTGAGCCTTGTGGAATTACTCTCCTCTAAGCAGACTTGCTCCAGGGTGCTTTCTCCTGCTGCCTGCATCTCATCTCTGTGCTCAGTTCCTCTGAACATCTCGCGTGACTATTTCAGTGTTGTTCTTTTCCTTCTTTTCTGTGCTTTAAGTTCTGAGGATTTGGACTCTAAGGAGAGGTAGGTAGGCCGTGTATCCACTTCACTTTCTTGCTCCAGCCCCTTTAGGATATTTTTTTATTAGTACAACAGTAGCAGCCGTTGCCGACTGCTGTTAGTTGTAGATGCTGCACCAAGTACCTCTTTCTGTCTCTGATCCTCAGGAGGATTGTGAGAGTTGGTGTCATTATGGTCACTTCACAGGGGCAAGGAACCGAACTGAGCGGGGAGGTGACTTGCAACCTCCAGGGTCAGGGAGTTGCTGAGAGGCAGAGCAGAGGTGAGCGCAGGCCTGATGACCTGAAGGCTGGGTTGTGCCTTCTCTAGCCTAGCTCTCTGATGCCAGGGCATAGTGGTGACACCCTGCGGTCAGCTGCCACTGAGCCATTTAACGTTTCTCTTCTCTCTTGCTTGTGAGCCTTCTTTCAGTCTTTTAAGTTCCATTTTACAAATTGTTCGTTTTATTTGAAAATAATCTCGCATACTCAGAGGCCTCCTTCTCGGCCTTTTGTTTGGTTTGGTTTGGTTTGGTTTGGTTTGGTTTGGTTTGGTTTGGTTTGGTTTGGTTTGGTTTGGTTTGGTTTGCGATGCTGCTCCTCTCTCGTTGCACCTGCTGTCTCTTGGCATGTGTATAGTAGACTTGGCTGCACCCTTCTAGCACAGTTTACCTGCCAGTCAAGATCCCAGGGGGCATGCCCATCCTACAGGTGTCTGCAGAATTCAAAGGCCTCACTCAGCCTGTATCTCTGGGGAGGTGAGCCTGTTCAGCATGACAGATGCTCCTGGCTGCATTCAGCATCCTGTGATACAGTGCTTCTCCGCCTTCCTGATGCAGTGACCCTTTAATACATAACATACGGTCCCGCATGTTGTGGTGACTCCCTAACTATAAAATTATTTGGCTGCTACTTCATAACTGTAATTTTGCTACTGTTATGAATTGTAATGTAAATATCTGTGTTTTCTGATGGTCTTAGATGATCCCTGTCCCCTAAAGGGGTCACAACCCACAGGTTCAGAAGCTCTCTGGGGACACAGAAGTAGAAGCCTAAGGTGACCTTCCTGTTAGGGATGCTTAGTAGTGTGGGACAGCCTTTGGCCAGTGCCTAGCCTGTACTCTTGTTTAACATGACTCAGGTATCTCCAGAGGAAAGAGGGTTACCCTGAGGTAACAGAGATCAGGGTCCCCTGCTTCTAAGAACCACCATTATCTGGAGGGACTGGGTCCCCCAGGCTGCTCAGGAGCTGGTGGCTTAAGGATGCCGAGCAGGAGAGGACCCCAGGACCCTGAGTTTGATGGGCACTTTGAAGCAGTAGCATTCCCTGCTCAGCTTCCATGACGATATGCAGCTTCTACTGTGTTTACTTGTCTTCTGGGAAGGAAAAGCAAACAGCAACAGACATATTTCTGTTAGTGTTTTCACCCCATGTTTTGATTGGGTAACTAAATCATGGGTTTTTTTTTTCCCTTTTACAAACACAAAAATGTTAAGTACATAACAACTAAATTAATCTGTGCCCATAAATTGGTTAATTATGTTAATTTCGAGTCACAGAATTCGTCTCATTAGCACTTCCATTAAGCAGTTTAGGCTTGTGAGCATTCTAAGGCAGCCATTTAAGCTCCAGATTAATCTTCAAAGCAGGAGGATTTAAAATGCACAGGAGGCTTGGGAGATTTGGTGACTGTGGGAGGCAGTGCTGTCAAGAAAAAGGGGTCCCCACTTCCCTGTCCCTCATCTTGTCTAAAGTGCTTGCTTGCTAGGCCTGAAAATTCCTAGGCGTGGTCTGAGGATCCTAGGGAGGAGAAGTTAGAGACCCTGGTGGCCACACCCTCCCCAGGAGGACATGTGAGCCTGGCTCCTGGTATCTTGGGCTGCCCAGGTCAGAGTTCCAGAGATAATCCCCCAAACACTGAGGAAGCCCTTCATTCCTGATGGCCCTGAGGAGGACAGGCTAAAACAAAGAGTCTAGCAGCTCCTCAGGCTTATGGCCAGCTCCAGGGGAACCTCCCTTCATGGCTGTCCAATGTCTTACATTCGCTGGCCCCTTGCCTTCTTCTAAGGCCAGCTCAGGGCATGCATTGGCTTTCTCAGCTGCTCACCCTCTTGGGGGATCCTTGCTGTTCTTACCTCTGTGGTATAGATATGTGGGTGCCCTGTGTGGCTCTGAAGCTTGATGTTTGTCCTGTGTCCCAAGAGTCAGCTCTTGATGAATTCCTAAGTCTTTAGAAAATTCACTTCCGATCCTCGTCCTGTTCCCCATGGCAGGAGTCAGTTCGGGAATCAGCTTCCAGGACCAGTGTTTCTCAATCTGTGGGTCATGACCCCTTTGAGGGTTATATATTAAATATTTACATTACAATTCATAACAGTAGCAAAATTATAGCTAGGAAATAGTAACAAAATAATCTTATGGTAGGAGTCACCACAATACAAGGAACTAACTGTATTAAAGGGTGACAGCATTGGGAAGGCTGAGAGCCACAGCTCTAGACAATAGCTATGGCTTTTTCTACCCTTCTGTTTTCGTTTGAGACATCCACAGGCCCTGATTATCAAAGGGGAGCATGGTTTTCATTATTACTTAGGTTTGGCAAGGCCATCTGATGAGCAGATGACTGCCACTAATTGAAAAGGTAGCTTGTGAGTCACAGCTCCCAAAAGGACAATCCAATCTAGGTTGGTCAGGAGTCGGACAAGCAAAGGAAGCAGAGGATTCATTGCTGTTTCCATAGGAAGGCAAGGTGAGGCATGGAAAGCAGGCTTGCAAGTAGTAGAACTGGCTACTGTGGATGACTTCAGCAGGATAGCGTATGTCCCTAGTCATTTGCTGACTGCCCTCCCCTGGTCAGATCGTGAGGACCCAGTAAAGGAGTCTCCCAGGTGGAGACTGGGTTGCTTGGTTTCCATGTGGAAGATATATTTTCCTACACGAGTCATTTACTATGCCTAGAAGTTAGTCAAGGCTGAAGAGGAAAGTCTCTTTGGGGTTAAGACCTCCCAAGTGTCAGTGCATTATAAGACAGAGTTAACATGAGAACATGCTCTGTCAGAGCCTCATCTTGGTGGTTTGGTTATGAAGCCCATGGGTACATGCACATGGCTGCAGCTGTGTTTCTCTGGGAAGACATGGAATGCTGTGTCATGAGAACAAGAATAGCCTGGGAGGCTGAGAGAGACCGGGCTTTATGTCAGTCGGCCATAGTCTCCCTTTATTGGGATGATGGCAGACTGTAGGTTTGTCTTGACCTTAGCTCTTAGGGACCTGGAAAAAGGCTATGGATGGGGCATATTTAGAGATTAACAGACTCTAAGGGGATTATGAGACTTGACAGTTTTGCAGATTTGTGGACATTAAAAAACTATTTTTATTTTATGTATATGAGTGTTTTGCATGTATGTGTGTGTGTATGTGTGTGTACACCATGTGTGTACCTAGTACCCATGGGAGAAAGAAGAGGGCAGCAGATCCTTTCTGAGAGGAATTACAGGCAGTTGTAGGCCAGCTTGTGAGTTCTGGGAGCCAAACCTAGGCTGTCTGAGACAGTGCTGAGACAGTTAAGAGCAGCCAGTGCTCTTAACTGTTGAGCCATCTCTCCAGTCCCCTTTGTGGGCTTTTAAACAACTGTTGAAACCTTGCATGCATGGCTGCCCATGGAATAGAATGTACTGTGGTTTTGCTGGAAAACAGACAAACAAACAAGCATTTCTCTGTGGATTTACTGAAACAAACTGAGGATTAATGCGTTGGATTTGTTGAGGAGAACTATTTGTCACACGCAGGAAGCTACAATCTCATTTTCCTTGCCGCTGTTCATTGCTCTTGTGTTGCCACTCACTTGCTAAAGGCAAAATACATTACTGCTCAATAAACATAAGTGGCCCAGCATGGCAGCTCCCCTGCCTTCCTCCAGACGGTAACAGGCAGGCAAGATGGCCGACCGACTTCTCCTATGAGACCAGTGTGTGTGCACCTTGCTGTGTGTGTGTGTGCGCGCGCACATATGTGTGTGCCCGTGTGTGTATATGCACACATGTGTGTTTGCATATGTATGTGCATGTGTTTGTCTATGTGTGTTTGTCTCTTTGTGTATCTCTGTCTCTGTATGTGTGTGTACATGTGCACATATGTGTGTGTGTTTGTCTGTGTGTGTTCTTTCCCTTTCTTTTCATGTCGAGCTCCCTCAGAAAATAGTTTGAAGGGCAAATGCTACATCTTGTGCTCTTCACAGAGCCAACTGGATGTTTCTGTGTTTCCTTGCCTTATACAAGCTTGCTGTTCAGACAGTCACAATATAAATCAGAAACAGGGATGAAAGGTGGATCACTGAGAGAAAACTGATGTTTTCTTTTAATTTTTACCAAGAGACTTCTAAAATCATGGTTTCGGCCAGTTTTTCCCAGGACACTTCAACTACTAGGTTTAGTCAACCCAATAGGATTGTATACATTACTGAAAGGAGGAAGGCCTGGCCTGCCCAGAGCTCCCCAGGATCAACTTCTAGGAGCACCTAGAATTATCCTGTGGAGCGTGCATCTCCTTTTCTACTCAGACACAAACACACCAGGTTCAACACCTTACCTGTCTGTCCACTCCTCCACCTGGGACTCACAGACTAGCCGCCAGAGTGGATAGATGGATCAACCATCTTTACCATGCAGTCACTCGCCCTGATCCCATCCACAGGAAAGCAACCCAGCGGCTGGCTAACAACAGGAGCTAATTTGCCATCCAAATGATTTGTCCAGATTATTTTTGTCCCCAGCAATTTATAGTAAATGAGCCTTTCTTTTGTTTTCATTAGAAAAATGGTAGCTTTTTCCGCCCCCCCCCTCCTTGGTATTTGCAGAGCCATTCACATCTGAAGCTAATGTTGAACAGCAGGTTTCTATTGAAAATATTTTCCTTTTTTTTTTTCTGTTGGCAAATGTCAGTGCTGGGGAAATCTCACTGCTCCATCCTTACTTCTCCTGCGCCAGTGTGAGCATGTGATGGAGAGCATTGTAACAGCCATTGGGAGAGTCACTCTGCTTGTACACCTTCATATATTCTTGAATGTCTCCTGGCTTCCTCTTCTTCTCATTTAGAGACAGGCACCTCATCATCTATAACTAGTATGAAAAGTCTTAGAATAGCAGGTTCAATTTCAACACCAGAACCACAGAAAAGGCTTTGGCCACCCAAGTGACCAGCGAGCTCTCGTGCCTCTGTCTGCCGCTAACTTTAAAGGCATAAGAAACATGTGGCTCCATGTTTGGAACAGTGCTGAGAACCAGGGCATTATTGGGCCAATTTTTGTTGGTGTAACAAAATGTCTGAGTCCGGATAACTTGGGAGCAGGGGTTTTCTTCAGCTCCCAGTTTTGGAGGCTTGCAGTTCAAACAGCACTGTGCTGACTCTGGCGGGGGTTCCCCTTGGCTGTAACACATGGCTGCAGATAGAATCAGAGCAGAGCATTTGTAACAGGAAGAGACTGTGAGGTGACACAGAAGGCAGTGAACCATTCAACGGTAATCCTTTTCTTTTATAACAATTCCCTCTCTTGAGAACTAAGCAGAGTCAATGAGACCTTCTTTAGTCCCTACAAAGGCAGTGCACTCAGAAGCTAACCACCTCCCAGCAGACACCGTTGCCCCTCTACAGAACCACACCGGGTCCATGCCTCCAGCACATGAACTCTTCAAGGGTACTCTCCAACCATGTCTGAACCACAGCCAAGGGTTCCAGCTTGTGTCTTCCTTAGTCTTCTCAGTGGAATGTGGGGATCAGAGAGGCTGGGTCCATGCTCAAGGTCACACAGGTCTGACATTCTGGCTTAGATCTCTCTGAGCCTGGCTGTCTCCCTCCCATGAGCGGCTCTGCCTGTGTCCACTGCTTACTCCTGCACTGTTAGGGCTGAATGAGCTGGCTCCCTGGGCCAGCATCCCTGAAATAGCCATGGAGTGAAGAAGTGTTGGGCATGTGGGCTGGAGCCTGGGGAAGGGTGGTACCTTGTGGCCACCTCAATTCTTCTACCCAGAACCCCCAAAGGAGAGAATACAGTGAACTTAGTTTCACAGTGCACGCCTGCTGTAGCTGGGGTGACTCTGCCCTACCAATGAACGGAACTTCACAGTAGATACTCCCAAGCCTGGGGGTGGGGTGGGGACTTCAAAAGGAAATGAACATTTAAAATTATTTAAATCAAGAGCCTGTGTTTAAAAGACGGGGGAATAGATGATCCAAGATTCTAAGCAGTTTCCTTCAGAAGCAGGGTAATGAGGCGGTAGACCTGTGTAGAGACCACCCCTCCCCCTCCAGCAAGTCTCATCTTCTTGCTTACGTTACATGGAGATCACATAGGATCCATTGTTTTATGAGACTTTATAACTAGCAGGTAGGCAAATGTCTTCCTTTATAGATAACAAACAGTACATCTTTAGAAAATATGGGAGGAAGGAATTAGTTATTAAAATTATGCCCATTTTTATAGACAGGAAAACTGAGGTTCCATGGAATCAAGCCCATTAAGTGTCTCCTCTGTGCCAGGTACTTTTCCTCCATTTGGCAACTCATAGAGCAAGTAATTTCCTTCACCACTTCGGACAGTAAACCAAGATTTGTACCGTGACAGAGCTTCCAGGGTCCCTATCTGGTCACAGGGCTTCTACCCTGGCATATCTGTCTACTAGCCAGAGGGAGGCCTGCTGCAATGAGGGCCTCTCCTTCTAGAAGCAGGTGACACAATGCCTTAAGTCGCCGTGTGCAGCTGGTCATGGTGTCTCCCTAGCCACCCGAAGCCAGGTAGCAGAGGCGGTAATGGGCAGAAGGAAGCAGATGGAGAGCCGACAAGAACCCATCTGTGCTGCTCATTTTGCAGGCCTTCCAGCTTGAATGGAAAGGCTCTCACGAGATGACTCCATCCTGTCCCTCCATAGTTGCCTGTGCCCGTCTAGCTGCATCCTGCATGGCTCTGGGCCCCTCTGTCAGACTAATGATGTCCTCAGCACCTGAGCCTTACTATTTTTTTTTCCCCAGTAAATCTCTCTGACAATGATTTCGAGTAGGAATTCCCACACCTTCAAAGCAGTTGTTTCTAGTTAAGCCTAATGTCCCACTTAAGCATAAGGCCAGGTTACTGTGCCCCAGAGCAGCCCTGCTGCCCCGACTGCATTGCTGGCTACACTATACAGCCTCCCAAGGATTTCCCCCCCCCAGTGATGTCTGCGTTCACCCTCTTGCTCATGACATAGGAACTCTGGAGCAAAGGGTATAGAGAAAACCGTAGAGCAGTGGTCCTCCACCTTCCTAATGCTGTGACCCTTTAATACAGTTCCTCATGTTGTGGCAACCCCCAAATCACTGTGTGGTAACTGTAAAATTATTTCATTTCTACTGTTAGGGATCATAATGTAACTATCTGTGTTTCCTGGTGGTGTCAGGCAACTCCTGTGAAAGGGTCGATCAACTATGCAGGGCTCGACTGACAGACTGAGAAACGCTACATTAGCGGAACTGAACCTTTTGAAAAAGATTTATTTATTTATATATTACGTATACAGCATTCTGCTTGCATGTATGTCTGCAGGTCAGAATAGGGTACCAGATCTCATTATAGATGGTTGTGAGTCACCATGTGGTTGCTGGGAATTGAACTCAGAACCTATGGAAGAGCAGACAAAGCTTAACCACTGAGCTGTCTCTCTAGCCCCCCAGGAATTGAACTTTTTAGAAAAATAATTTATTCTTCTTTCATGCAATACATCTCAACCATAGCCTCCCCTCCCTCCTCTCCTCCTAATACCCCTGTCCACCTCCCCTCTCTCTCTCCCAGATCTACTGCCTTTCCGTTTTTCTTTAGAAAATAGCAGGATATGATCATGGCATGAGAAGTTAGGTGCTCAGCCTCACACCCAAGCTGGATGAGGCAGCCCAATAGGAGGAAAAGGGTCCTAAGAGCAGGCAAACGAGTCAGTGACACCCCACTCCCATTGTTAGGAGTCCCACAAAAACACCAAGCTCCACAACCATAACAGATAAATAGAGAGCCTGGTGCAGACCCATGAACGCTCTGTAGCTGCTGCTTCAGTCTCTGTGAGCCCCTAAGAGCCCTGTTTAGTGGACTCTCTGGGCTGTGTTCTCCTGGTGTTAGAGGAACCTCAACTTTAAAAACCGGTTAAAGAAAAGAATCGCTAAATCTTACAATTCTCCACAGGGAAGAAGATCTCAACTTGGTAAATAATAAAGTATATCTAGTTATTTGTAACCGATGTGCTACTAAGCAAGAAGATGTAAGACAAGAAAATTGGAGGTGCATAGTAAGGTTCTGGGCTCAGTGGCCAGTCATCAGAAGCAACATAATGGCAGGGTGTCCCGTGAGTACAGTGAAGTATGTCTGCACTTTAGTTCACATGAAGTATTTGTTCTGGGACAAGGAGAAGGTCGCCGCTCCTACTTGAGTTGAGAACCATCTCCTGATCGCAGGGTGGAATACTACAGTAGACTCTTCAGCATCCGCAGAGACTGGGTCCAGAACCCACAGAGATACCAAAGTGCTTGCGCTGAAGTTCCTTACAGGAAATGGTATAGCATTTACATAGAACCTGCGCACAGCCTCCTGTATACGTGAAATCATCTCCAGAGAATGCATAATATATAAATACTGTGTATAGTTGTTCATTGTTTAGGAAGACAAGAAAGAAATGTCTATCCTAGTATAAAAAAGAAATGGTTGCGGTTTTTTCTTTGTGTGGGGTCCCGAGTATTTCAGCTATGTTTTGGCTTCAATCTGTGGGTGCAGAACTGACAAACATAGAGAGCCGCTTCATCCATCTCTCTGTCAGAGTTTCAGTTCTTGAAGATCTCTCATGTAGGTCTTGTACAGGTGAGGTACAGAGTCCTCCCATGATGCAGTGAGCCCCAGAGGAAGGCGTACCTAGGCCTGATGTGTGTAGGGCCAGTGTGCATGACTGTTACTAACCTCGCCTTGAAAATATCCCTTATCACATAGGGGCGATCGCTCCACAGAAAGTTCAGTTTTTAAAAAAGAAAAAATGTGGTTGAAAGTGTATGCTTCAGGCAAAGAAAAGTATTAGAAGGGGCTGAAGTGCCATCAGAGGTTGTTTCTGTGTTTATTAAGCTTCCTGCAAAGAGAGTGAGGCCTACTTTTCTATTGAGTCTTTAGTCGTTCTAAGATGTAGAGTATGTTTCCATGACAGGCATGGTTGTGTTCACACAGACCTGTGTCCAAGAGACTCTGGAGGCTCTCAGGAAGTGTTCCTGGTGGTGGGGGTTTTGGTCAGGTGTTTTTCTTGGTCTCTTCTTCAAGAGTGAAATAAAAGCCCACACAGATTGTAAAGTATCAAGGAAGCGTTATTCAACAGCAAAGCTGTAGTACAGATTAGAAAGGATACAGTATCAGACTGGCCACGGGAGTGTGGGGTGCTCAAAGGCTCTTATTATTCTATGGGGGCCACCTTTTATGGGGTTCAAGTGAAGGAATTGTTCATGACTAAGGGTGTAATGAATGGTTATTTATTTGGCTTGACAGGCTTAGTTTACCTAGGTCTTTGCTCTCTGTACACTAATCATGTGCACTCTTGAGTAAGCACAGGTGTAAGATGGTAAACAGAAAATTCTCTCTAGAAGTTCACTTAAGGAAATACTTTTGTCTGACTGCATATATACCCCAGATGAGTCCTTCTACTCTCAGACCAGAATGTATTGGGAATATGTTTGAAGAGAAACTGTACAGTTTGATGGTCATTAATATACTATAACCAGAAGCACTTTGGGGAGGAAAGGGTTTATTTCTCAGGAATGCCCATCACTGAGGGAAGTCAGGGAAGGAACTCAAGCAGAGTAGGAACATGGGGACAGGAACAAGCAGAGGGCATGGAGGAGTGCTGCCCACTGGCTGGCCCAACATGGCTTGCTAAGCCAACTTTCTTATATACTCCAGGACTACCCACCCAGGGGTGGCATCTCCAACAGTGGGCTGAGCCCTTCAATATCAATCTTCAGTCAAGAAAATACCCAACAGGCTTGTCCATCGGCCATTCTGATGGGGACATTTTCTTAATTGAGGTTTCCTTTTCCAAAGAAACAAAAACAGCCCAAATAACTATAGCTTCTGTCAAATTGACACAAAACTAGCCAGAAAAGCTGGGTGGTGGTGATGTATCTTTAATCCCAACACTCAGGAGGCAGAGGCAGGCAGATATTTGAGTTTGAGGCCAGCCTGGTCTACATAGTGAGTTCTGGGGCAGCTAGGGCTACACAAAGAAACCTCATCTCTAAAAACAAACAAAAAACAACAACAAAAAAAAAGAGAAACAAAAACCAAAGTCGCCAATACAAGAACCTTCTAGTGTCCTGGTGTCCCGGCGTCCTGGCGTCCTGGCGTCCTGGCGTAAGCTTCCTGAGGCTCTTGGGCCTTGCAGGCTCCCATTCATAGGGTAGCTTCACTGCTTGCTCAGGATCCCCAGGGCTGACAATGAGCTTCCGTCTATGTTTGCAGGCATCCGGATGCTGGACGGCGATGTGACCGATGTGGTTGAGGCCAAGTCTCTGGGCATCAGACCCAACTACATTGACATTTACAGTGCCAGTTGGGGGCCAGATGATGACGGGAAGACAGTGGATGGACCAGGTCGTCTGGCTAAACAGGCTTTCGAGTATGGCATTAAAAAGGTGTGAGTAACCCAGGGCTATGGGGAGAACCCAGGGCAGGGTGTGTGTGTGTGTGTGACTGCACATTTTGAACATTTAAATACCAAAGTGACACCAGCCATGGCCTGAAAGAAGACTGGCAGGAAAGCCCTGCAGTGCCAGAGTGAAGGAGAAGTCTCTCAGGGGCTCTAGGGAATGGTGTATACCAACTCAGTTGGAAGGGCATAGCTAGTCCAGGGAGAGCCAGCTTAGCTAGCACTCACTGTCCCTACCTACTCCACTGGAGGCTGAAGAGGACTATGTAGGTGGTGGGAGGCGGCTCAATCAGATCTCCTGGCCTGCTCCTTGGGCTATGGAGGTGAAATACTGAGTGAAGCTTTCTGTCTATCCTGGGGTGTGTCTAATGTAAAGCCTCATTGCATCAGGGAGCTGTCACCTAGACACCCCCACCCACCCTCACCAGCACACTGCCCAACAAACACAGTTACAGTTTCAGAGGCAAACCATAGTCAACATCCAAGAGGTTGACTACCTTCTGATCTGAAGAAGCTGGAAGGCTCATCTCAGGAGGCCTACCCTCAAGCTCTGCTGTATGACCCACTGTCAGTGCCGAGGGGTGGGGGCAGTGACTTAGGGAAGATGAGGTTGGGAAGGGGTAGCAGGAGATGAACCAAAACCAGTTCTTACAAGCCAGGTGGCACAATAGATTGCTGGGTGAGGACAGTTTCTTAGAGCAGTCAGGTGCAGTTGTAATCAGCATCCAGGAGGCCGTGGGCTGCCCACTGAGCCCCAGCCCACAGTATAGGTGTGGCTAATGAATGCTGGCAGGGATGTGGGGGCGGGGGAGGCATCGATCAGGAAGCCCAGGTGTTTCTGATTCCTGTGGGAAATGGGAAAGTGAAGGATGCAAGGATTGAGTCCACTTTATTGTTTATATAATTTAAAACATTTTTTCAAGCTTTTATTATACTATAACCCATGCACAGCAATTCAGATTCAGTTAATAGTTAATAAGTACATCCAAAAGTACCAAAAGATTACACTGCAAACAGCTTGTCTGTCTCCCTTTGCCCTGCAGTTCTGCTTCAGATCAATCTCCCTCTCTCTTCCTCCCTCCCTCTCTCCCTCCCTCCCTTCCCCTCTCCCCCTCTCCCTCCCTCCCTCCCTCCCCTCT
>NW_021604712.1:9374331-9377035 GCF_004785775.1 Grammomys surdaster | reverse complement strand
CCCCTCTCTCTTCTCCCCTCCCCTCCCCCTCTCCCTCTGTGTCTGTGTTTGTGTATGTATGTGTGCGTGTATATGTGTGTATATGCACATGTAAGTTTTTTCAATTGTTCTTCACTTATTTAGTTAAAGATTTTATTTTATATGTGTATAAGTGGTTCACCTGTAAGTTTATATTTTACCATGCTGTGTGCATGCCTAGTGCCACAGAAGAAGGCATTGGATCCCATGAATCTGGAGTTGTAGACAGTTGTGATCCTCACTGTGCGTGCTGTGAACTGAACCTGGGTCCTCTACAAGAACAGAAAGTGCCTTTAGCTGCTGAGCCATCTCTCCAGCCCGTATTTATTTATTTATTTTTGAGACAGGGTCTTACTATGTCACCTCTGGTTGGCTGAGATCTTGTTATGTTGACTAGGCTCCCCTCACACACACAGAAGGCTACTTACCCATGCCTCCCAAATGCTGGCCTTGAAGGCATGTGCCACTGCCTTACTTTTTGAGATAGAGTCTCTCAGTGGGCTCCATGACCTTGGAGTTTGCTGACTGGCTAGTCTGGCTGGCCAGCAAGCTCATCTCTGTCTCCCCAGCACTGGGATCACAGATATGGGCCAGTGCACCAGCTTTTTCTTTTTTCTTTTTCTTTCTTTTTTCACGTGGTTTCTGGGGACCAACCTTGGGTCCTCTGCTGATGTCCAGACATCTTCCTGACTGAGCCATCTTCCCCATCCTGAAGTCTTCTTCGGGACTGTTTTTCTGATTGACATTTGATTTCTTCCTTGGATGGATTGAGTTGGTTGTTATCCTTTCTATGGCAACAAGAGTCTTTGCTAGAATATCCTGCCTCGCCACCCCGACCACACTGCACCCCTAGAGTGCCTTCATTTATCTAAATTTCTCAGTTAAGGAGTATACTACATCTTCAATCCCTGCTAGAAACATCTAGTCTTCACCCCCACAGTACAGGGAAAGCCATCCTCTTTCACTGGCCACCCAGGGCCCCGATGCATGAGAAACAAGCAGCCAGTGCAGGGGGGTGTCCAACGGTCAGAGGAAGGAAGGTAAAAGAGGCTCAGCCTGCAGACACAGACAGAACAAGACCTGTGCTCACTCACAAAACACGGAGCGCTCTACCCCACCACTCCAGCAGGACACGGGGGAAGCTTCCGTTCTTCTGCTGAACACCTGAGCCAAGCCATGTGCTGGGCCGTATGCTAGGCCACGTGCTGGGCTAGGGGAATGCTGGCAGACTCAGGCATGACCTAGTAAGCCGCCGCCCACAGGGGATTGCTGAACAAATAAATCACTTGTTTCCATGACTCAACCCCCCCCCCCCACACCATTAGATCACTCAGATCTCAGACCTGATGACAAGGGAAACATCCTAAAAATTAAGCTGAGCTGCAGCTCCGGAGAGGCTGACTTAAGTTAGAGGTCACGTTTCTCTGCACAAAAGGCATCGACTGGAATGATGTTAATGCTGAACACCTGGCATTTCTATGAGACACTTTCTAAAGATGTGGCTCGGAGCTCTGCGTCCAGGAGAGGAACGGCCTGTTTTCAAGGGGTTGCTGCTGTGTGTCTTGGTTTGTATACAGAGCTTACAAGTTGGAGCTGCAAAGAGAGGAACTTTGCATTCTGAACCCTGAGCAGCAGCTGCTTCGTCAGGTTGTCAGGGCAACAGGGCTGCGTAAAGGGAGCTACGCAGCCCTCCTCGTTCTTGTCATGCTTCCTTAAAATACAGAGGCCATTTAAATTTTAGTCATTCTGAAGTAAAGTGTGTTATAGGCCTCTTAAATCACAGCTGTCTAAAGATGCCAAGGAGAACGCTCCAGGAGGAACGTGGTGGCCTCCAACCAAAGCACATGGTCCCATCTGTTACTCTTCCATGCCATCCCATTTGTGACCTGTTAGCTTTTTCTGTAAAGTGTGGCTTCATCTTCAGTAGATGATATGATGGGGTGACAGGTGGCTTTAGAAGCCATCACTGGGCACAGGAATCTGTGTAATGCCAGTCCTTATGAAGCCTCAGTTCTCCCCTGAAGTTTCTCTCAGAAAGGAGATTAAACACTGTGATAAAGAACAGCTGGCCTTGTCCGGCTGACTAGTGCTCACCAGCCCTCAGGAGGGTGCTCCCTGCCCCGAGGGAGAGTACCAGAGCAGTTTGATGGTGTTAAACTTGTGACTTTCCTGAGCAGAAATTCAAGTCGATGACTAGAGTCGGAACATGCCCTCCAGCATCTGCAGATACAAGATGTGGAAGGTGAACCTAAGATCCCCAAGGACAGCAAAGGCCTCTCTTACAGCCCAACCCTATCATGCTCCCTGCCTCCCTCCATTTTCTCTAGAAAACCACAGAAAGACGAGAAAGAGGCCATTGATACTGTGGTGCCTTTGGGAAGCTAGATGGTCAGGCAGTAAGTGTCCTATGTCAGGTGGAAAGCGTGGCATAGGACAGGGAGGAAACTGGAGGGGATGGGGCCTACTGGGAGAGCCACTGGTCACTGCCACCACACCTTGAATTGTGGGACTGAGCCCCAAATTCCCATGGGGTAAATAGACTTCCTCTGCCATGAGCCTCTATTGTGACATGTCACCAAAGGCCAAATAAACAGGTACTGACAGTCATGAGTTGAAACCTACAAAACTGTGAGCCAAATAAACTTTCTTTGTTTCTTTGTTTTCTCTCTCTCTCTCTCTCTCTCTC
>NW_021604712.1:9308414-9374231 GCF_004785775.1 Grammomys surdaster | reverse complement strand
CTCTCTCTCCTTCCCTCTCTTCCCCCCACCTCTCTCTGTAACTTGACTTCATGTTTGTTACAGTGCTAGACAGTTAACTGACAGACCACCCACCTGCTAGGCCCAAAGACGTGGTTTTTTTTGTTTGTTTTTTTGTTTTTCTTCGAGACAGGGTTTCTCTGTGTAGTCCTGTCTGCCCTGGAACTCACTCTGTAGACCAGGCTAGTCTCGAACTCTCGAACTCAGAAATCCGCCTGCCTCTGCCTCCCAAGTGCTGGGATTAAAGGCATGCACCACCACCGCCCGGCCCAAAGACATTTGTACATGATTCTTTTGTGGCTCGGTGTTCACACATTGAGTCTAGAGCACTATTTAAGCTGTTCTGTATATTTCCAGGATAATATGATTGTTGAACTTTGTGAAATAAGAACATTGTATCTCCAGGCAGTTATGGCGCACGCACGCCTTTAATCCCAGCACTTGGGAGGCAGAAGGTAGGTGGATTTCTGAGTTCCAGGCCAGCCTGGCCTACAGAGTGAGTTCCAGGACAGCCCGGGCTATACAGAGAAACCCTGTCTCGAAAAAACAAAACAAAACAAAACAAAAAGAACATTGTATCAACAGGTTTCTATGAGGTGCAGGGTTGAGAGTGACATTATCTTGTCCATGATTCTCCTAAGGAGTAGATAGGCTCTGATGGGCTAAATGACCTTTTATTTGGATTTTAGTCACTTTCAACTGGCTCTGATTAATCTTTTCCAACAGCTAATTATAGTCTTGCTTTGCTTTATGCTAGGATATCCTCTGAGAAAGCCATCATTAGGCCATTGCATCATGATGTAACCTCATGATAGAGTACTTGCACAAACTCCAATGGCACAGACGCCTTCTCCACACCTAGCTTCTCTGCACCTGTGTGATCCATTGTCGTGACATGGGGCATGACCCAATTCACAGACACACCCACTTTCTTGTTTTGTGCCTTTCTTTTAAAAGTTAACCTATTTCTTAGAATTTCTTCTTTTAGATGTGTGTGTGTGTATTAATGTTTTTCCTTCATGCGTGTATATATACCCCATGCCTGCCTAGTACTTGCAGAGGTCAGAAGAGGGCATCAGATCTACTGGAACAAGAGTTATAGATGATTGTGAGCCACCCAGTGGGTGCTGGGAATTGAACCTAGGACCTCTGCAAGAACAACAAGTGCTCTAAACTGCTGAGCCATTTCTCCAGCCCCAGAAGTTTACTTTTGTTGTGAGGTATAGCTAACCTTTGTGGTAGGCTCTTGAGCATTCAGACACACCTGTTTTGGAGATGCAGAAAGCAAAGTGAATGAGCCAACCTAATGTATCTGGGCTACAGGAGCACCAGGAAACTCCCTGTGGGTTTTGTTGGAAGCCTTAGCCTAGAACTGAAGTCTCTTTAGTCTACAAAAGAGAGTGTCCCACGGCTTCCAGAGCAGGTGGTCCAACTTCCCCAAGGGAAGATTGGCACTCTGAGAAGGGATATAGATGGATTGGGTTATAAATCTGCTTGAAAGACATCTTTAAACTGAGCAGTTGCTTGGATTCAATGTCAGTCCCCTCCCTATGTTAAGAGACTGGGAGGTCCAATTCCTGTTGTGCAGTGTCCCTGGGTCCAGCTGTTGGGAGGGACTTAATCTAGTCTTCCATGAGCTAATCATTAACTAGTGTCTGTGGCTAGGATGACAGGAAGTTCAGTCAGAAACCATTGATCCCATGGGCGTAGTATAGAACAGAGCTGTGGGAACCTGCCTGATCTGCCATTGTCATGAGCTTTCTCTGGTTCATGTACCTGATGAACAAGTGAAGTCACCAGCTTGGGTTGGTGCTGACATCTGACCACCTCAAGGAACTCTAGAGGGACATCGATAGGTAAACAGTGTTGTAGAACAGGATCGTGTTTATCTATTCAGTCTCACCCAGAAGGCACAATTTCTCCTCTCCCCCTTCACCCCTCTTCAAAAATGAGCTGACCCTCCACGAAGCTGATCTCTAAAACTGTTTCAGGAAATCAATGCACTTCTCTCTCAAAACCAGCTCCTGTGACCCATAAAACTTAAACAGTTCTCAATTCTGCCATTGTGTGTTTCTAACCTTGGTCTTACACTTAGTCCCCTTGGTCATCAGCTATGGTAATAGGAATTAGAGACTTTGCACTGGGGTCTAGATTGCCCCATGACAGTCAGAGGGATCTTTTGACCCATCTTTGCCAGGATCATGAGCATCTGTGGTCTTAACACTGTTAACAGCCAAACAGCTCATCTGAAACCCAATAGAACCCTTGGGCAGGACCCATGTGGTCTCAGGGCAACCTTCTCAGCCCTGTGGAGGAACATTGCAGACTGGTGTGAGATGCTTCCATGGTGTCCCACTACAGATGGTAACATCTGTTCTTGCTTCCATGTAGGGCCGCCAAGGTCTGGGCTCCATTTTTGTCTGGGCCTCCGGGAATGGTGGGAGAGAAGGGGACCACTGCTCCTGTGATGGCTACACCAACAGCATCTACACCATCTCCGTGAGCAGCACCACTGAGAACGGCCACAAACCCTGGTACCTGGAGGAATGCTCTTCCACCTTGGCTACCACCTACAGCAGCGGGGCCTTCTACGAACGGAAGATTGTAAGTTCTCTTGTAAGGTCTAAGGCTTCCTTTCCCCAAAAGCCAGTTTGGCCAAGACCAGATTTTGTTGGATCTCAGGTCCCAGCCTAATCCCTCTATGAAGGAGGTCAACCCCAGTGCCTTGGCAGCCGGCCTCAGAGTTAACTATTTAACTTAAGATGTTTGACTCATCTGTGCCCAGAAATGCCAATTAAACCCTCTCTGACTTTAGAGACCTAAAAATGTCATTTAAGAGTGGGGTTCATTGCCATCATATCTCCTTTTAGCTCTCTGAAATTCTGTGGTCACATCCCAGAGTCCAGTTGACCAGTCCTACTCTGATGCATAAAATAGAAAGCTTTGGTTTTATGCTGAAACATTCTGGAAACCCAAGCATTCTAGGCTTCTCCTCTGCCAAGGGACATACCCTAGACACTTGGAAGTAAAGCCACAGGGTTTGCCAGCTTTGCTCACTGCAGTGACTCATTTTTCTTTTATTCTTCTTTGTGGTGATTAAACCCATGGTAGGCAGGAACTCCACTACTGAGCCACTGACTTCTCTTTCAAATGGTAACTGTTTTAGTACATGGATGGAAGTTGTGCTTCTTCCTTCTATACATATTTTCCTGTACTTAAAAGAGGGGTTGTTTCCACTTTAAATTAATGCAGAATTCAAATGCATAGTCATTAAGTTAGTGTGTAGTTGTTTTTAGAATGAGTCTGTAGAGCCGGCCAGGCGTGGTTTGGTTTTAACACTCACCAGAATCTTTTCATTCCCTTTGCTGCTTAGACACATCTTTAGAAATTACTTTCAAGTTTATTTTTACATCTTCCCCCCTGTGAGGGGTACCCAGGCTTCCTGTACCCTGCTTGCTATGCACACATGGAAAGTCAGCCACACCATCATGTTGCAGGCCTGGCAGTGGCCCAGGCTGGCTCATAAAGGTGTTAATTTAAGTGTCTCTTTCCCATCCTGCAGGGTCACCCAGCCCTGGGATGGGCAGTTGAGACTCTGCCATGTCCTATTCACTTAAGCATGGGCTCGTTGAAGCTTTATTAAACAGATGCTTGGGCTGAAACCCAACAAAGGCCTACTGGCTAAATGGATACAAGTGGAAGTAGGCATAATTTGACACATTGTACTGGGGTCTGTCCTCAGCTGCATTCTCAGTGATACTCAGCACTGGACGTGGGACCTGTGGCTTTGTTTACTACCGATCATGCTTCAATGTGCACACATCAGAAATACTTTAATCCCCCTACACACACACACACACACACACACACACACACTTGTTAAAAAGATGATCCTATGTAGTCCAGACTGGATTTGAATTTACTAACTGTATAGTAAAGGCCTTAACTTGAACTCCTCCTGTTCTTCCTGCCTTTGCATTTCAATGATGAAATTACAGTCATGCACCACCACATCTTGCTTTAATTCCTTCTTTTTTTTAAAAAAAAAAAAAAACCCTCCTCCGAGCAATATTACGGATAAGGAAGACATAGTTAGGAGAGGGGGGAGACAAACTTGAGTGTCAGAGCCGCTGTCCTTGGGACTCTGCCCTGAGCATGATGACTATTTTCGTCTGATTACTGGAACCTAATATTTGCTTGAGGCCCCAGAGGTGTTCTGTAAGCCGCTGAGCAAGCGCTCAAGAGGTGGGTGCATCCCAGTCTTGAGTTCAAGTGAGCTCTAATGTCAGTCAAAGCTCCAGCCCCTTGAGTGGAGCTGCAGCATCCACCTGAGCTGAGTGACTCCTCAAGAAGGGGCATGGCTCATGATCAGAGATAAAAACTTCACTTACAGCCTTGGGGACTAGAAACTGAGGGGCAACCATACGCAGAGTTCCAAGCAGGACCCTGGGACTTGGGAGACCTCTGTCCACCTTGTTTCAGCTCCCTCACAGGAGCTCCATTCTTCCCCTAAACTCTCTCCCCTGAGGCTGGAGAGTCAGTCTTGAGCCTCGCTGGCACACAGTTAACTGGAAGTAGGTGCCCTGTTGGGATAGAAAAGGGGTGCTGGGGAGCCAGAAGTCTCTCCTGGGCTGCCCTTCTTCTTTCCCTCAAGGTGGTTTAGTCCTACTGTGTACATCAAGGAAGCTGGTTTCTGCAAAAATACCAGTCAGTTTCTTCCCATGAATGTATGGCTCAGACTAGACACCCCTCTTCTGTCTAGCTACGGCATGACAGAGAAACACTCTCTGTGTGGAAGGATCCCGTTGTTACTGCTGGGGAAATTCATTCTCAAGGATCCCATAAAATGGTCCCATGAGTTACACAGCAAGTGGGTGGGTGAGCTAGTTTCCTGTTGCCACCCTAACAAGTCCAGGAGCTTAGCATCGTAAGGCTGTACAAACAGCCATCTCCCCAACTTGTGGCTCAGAAACGGAGCAGCCTCTCTTGGCTCTCAGCTCCAGATGCACAGGCTGAGGGAAAGGTGTCGGGAGAGCCTCTGGCATTCTGGCGTCTCTGGGGAGGTCCATGCTTATGTAAACTAAACATGATTCAGCTTCTGACTCAGGTCCCCGTTCCCTTGTGGGCTGTTGGATGAAGAGCATTCTTGTTTTTAGTCTCTCTTTCCCTACATCCTTGGTCTGGGTCTCCCCAGCTCCTTAAAGCCAGCCCTGATAGCTGAAATCTTCACATGCCTCACCTCTCCAGCAGATTTTTCCACTCTCCTCTTCCACCTTTACAGCCTTCTGATTCTCTTGGGGCCAGCTGGATAATTCAGAATAATCTTTCTGATTTAAGGTTAGCAACCTTGATTCCACGTGCAGAGTACATAGAATTAAAACCAGGAGCAAAAGTTACAGGGACAATGTTCTCACCCAATACAACTGACCCCATGTGTTGATCCTATGACCTATCCCTATCCCCCCCCTTCATCCTCCCAGGGGAGGTATAAGTCAGGTTAAGCAATTGTGAGGTCCTTGAGTCAGTATCCCATCTTCCTGGAGCCACTCAGATGAAGATAGGCAGAATCCCAGTTGATGGAGTCAGCCATGACTTCCCCCAAAGACCAGCAGCCTCTTGCCCGGCTCATCAGGCCATGTGCTGGCAAGAGCACTTCGGATTCCTCTGGGAGGGATGTCTGTCCCCAGTCCCGATCCTTACCTTCCAGCTAAAAGTAGAAACACCATCTGGGCTCCTGAACACTTCAGGACCCAGGTTTTCAGCACCCATGAAGTCCTGGGTCATTGAGCTTAGCTCTTTGGGTGAGATCAGATTTCGTGCATCTCATGGTGCCATGCAGGAAGAAGGGCCAGCAGAGAATCCATTGCATCTCACCTTGCCCACTTGTCTGCACAGGCTTCAGTGGTCTTCAGGAATCAGCTGAGTTGACCCCTTATAAAAGCGTACCCTGTGCTCCTAGATACTTGTCTGGCCTGCTGCGCCTCTCTATTTTCACTCTGGGAGATTTGACTGTGCTATAGCATGGCTGCAGTTTTGCATGTAAGTGCAAAGCCTGGAAGAGCCAGACAACAGGTTTGTCTCATGCCTTTCCTGTCATTGGCACCCAAAGTCATTCTCTCCAGTTGGCAGCATGCCAGAGGCCTCAGTATTCTCAGAGGGAACTGGTCTCTCCAGCATCCTGCTTCACACATCTCTCTTTCATACAGGTCACCACGGATCTGCGTCAGCGCTGCACCGACGGCCACACTGGGACATCAGTCTCAGCCCCCATGGTGGCTGGCATCATTGCCTTGGCTCTAGAAGCAAAGTAAGTTCCAACCTTTCTTCTTTTCCTTTGAAAAGGTGTCTCTACACTGGTGGCACATACCTCACGTCAGACCTAGCATCCTGAAAATTTTAAATGACAAGTTCAGCTACAGAAAGCCCAGTTCCATTGCCATGTACCCATCACTGACAATCACCAGAATTTTGTCACCTTCCCCAACTGAAGTCTTGTCACCATTAAACATTAAGTCTCTGTATTGGTCTGCCTCGGCTGCCATAGAAAGTTGTTTATACAGTAGGAATGTGTGACCTCAGAGTTCCTGCTAGACTGTTGCGACAATAGGATTGGTATCTCCTTGGCTTGCTATTGGACACCTCCAATTGCTGCTTACCAATGACCTCATTGGCCTGAATTATCCTTTCTTAAGCCCTATTTTGAAATACAAGTTATGTTCTGAGGAGCAGGGCTTAGGACTCATGTGCTACAATCCAGGATCCAGCCCATAATACTTCCTCTCCTTCAGCCACTAACAACCATGCTGCTTCCTGTCTATGAACTTGATGACTCTTAAGTAACTCATGTAACAGAACCATACAGTTCACACCACACATTTCTAATCCTAAAACCCCACATCCAAAGTGTTCCAAAAACCTGAATGTTTCTTAGTGCTGACATCACACTCAGAAAGTGTCTGGAGGAGTTTTGGACTTTGGATTTTTCAGGTTAAAGACATTGGACTCATGAAGTCTATGCAGATACTCCAAAGTACAGAATCTGTAATACCCTTTAGCATTTTGGATGAGGATGCCCTGCCTGTTCTGTCCTTTGTGGTTTTGGTATATTTCATTTAACATGATGTCATGGGTGTTTAACTGTGCTGTGGTCTATGTCAGAATTTCCTACCTTTTTTAGGCCGTTCTCGAAGTGGTTTCTTCTCTGCATAATGCCTATTGTCTGTTCCTCTTTGTAGGACCTCAGGAGCTATGTGAGCTGGAGCTCTCCACTCATAACTATGAACCCAAACTGTGCTCATGTGTCTGAGCTCTCCGTTCATAACCATGCACCCAAACTGTGCCCTAGGCTTCTTCTTTTTCCCTGAACCTTGCTTCCTAAACTGACAATGACAAGGGACCAACTTTCTAAGTCTCACGAAATCTGGAGTTATAAATGTATGAATGAGTCAGAATATGAGTCATTTTTTTCATCAGTGTGACAAGAGATTCATTTGGCTCACAGTTTGAAGGGATATGGTTCATCATGGTGTAGAAGTCATGGAAACCTGGGCTCTGTGGTGACAATGGCCTATGGCACAGCTTTTTACTTCTTGGCAGATCAAGGAATACTTTTAGACCAGGCTTAAACTATAACCTTTAAGGTCTATCCTTACAACCTCCAGTGACCTATTTCTTGCTGGCAGACTCATTCTATGAAAGGTTCCAGAGCCTTCCCCCTTAAAAATCAATGCCATCAGCCAGAGACCAAGTATTCAAACTTGTGAGTCTATGAGGAGACATTCCCCATCCAAATAAAAACACCTTGTGTACAATTGTGGAGTCAGAAACAGTTTAGACAGCAACTGTCACATAACAACCCAACATTTGCAGTAATCCGTTGTTTTAGATGAGTTTTTAAGTGATTCAGAGAGAATATTTGAGATGTGTAAATCCTTGTAATTATGCTTGCGTGCTGATTTCCACTCAGCTAAAGACCAAAATACTCAAATGCTACCAATTTCACAAAAACAGCTAAATATCCCTCCCCCCCAAATATTAGCTTCTGTGTCCTGGGGCTCTGCAGTAATTAGTTACTTGTGTGGAAAGTTGCATTCTCATACTTAGCAATTCATCACTCTCTATTTTCCTTCATTCCTTATTGAAAGCATGCAAGGAATTTTGTTAGTCAGACCTAAATAGAAAACACACCGTGCTTCATGACCAGTTTCCCCAGGAAACGTGCCTGTGAACCAGAGGAAACTAACAACAGGTCAGAGATTTGCAGGTATAGTTCAAGCAAACCTCACTTAAGGGAGAATTTACTTAGAAATTTCTGGATTTATTGGTCTAGGGTAGCGAAAATGGTGTCTAGGGACTCAGGCTGAGTTTAGGACACTTGGAGACTGCAGTGCCCAACAGGTCCGGGCAGCATTGTCTCTGCATTGCCTTCTCTCTTCTCTTAGCATCATAGATGATGGTCCTAGGACAGTGGTTCTCAACCTGTGGGTTGCAACCCCTACAGGGTCATACATCAGATGTTTACATTGTGATTGAGAACAGTAGCAAAATTATAGTTCTGGAGTAGCAATGAAATAAGTTTATGGCTGGAGGTCACCACAACATGAGGAACTGTATTAAAGGGTCACAGCATTTGGAAGGTTGAGATCCACTATCCTAGAGGAAGACACTCCAGTGGAGATGGAAGGATCTGTGGACTTCAGAAGATAAGAATGAGGTCAGCAGGCAATCTAAGACTTCTCCCTAGCTTAGTGCAAATTCCAAATATCCCACCCACCTCTGGACTAGGGCTATAGAATGCTTCTCTAGAATGGGTCAAGTCCCAAGTTCAATTTCTGTACAGAAAGGAGGAAGGAGAAATCTACTTTAAACACTCACTATATCTCAGACATCCCTGAAAGGGAAAGGAAAAAAAAAGATTATTTCCCACATCATGTAGTCAACAAGGACCACAGCCATATCATCTCTGTTTGAACTCAGAAGCCTGACCCCTTGACCACACCCCAGGAGTTGGCCTGGGGTGACTTAGGGCCTCAGAATCTTTCTCTAGGCCTAAGGATGGCCTCTGGAACCTCATGAGGGAGTAGACAGAGGATCAGGAGAGGACATCTGAGCAGCCTATGTCCGGACAGGAACCTGGAGACTGGGTAGATGGATGTGGTGAGACAGGGGTGAGAGGGTAGTGGGGAGAGCAAGCAGGCAGAACAACAAGAACAGAGGTGTCCATGGGAATGACTCAATAAGCAAAATGTGATCAATCCATGAAGCAGAGTATTAGTCACCATCAAAAAGGGGAGAAACTCACTGTGCAGTGGTGGCACACACCTTTAATCCCAGCACTTTGGAGGCAGAGGCAGGCAGATCTTTGCAAGTTCAAGGCCAGCCTGGTCTATGGAGTAAGTTCTAGGTCAGCCAAGATAGAGAAACAACACAGAGAAACCCTGACTCAAAAAACAAACCAATAAAAAAAAAGGAAGAAAGAAAAAGGAAACTAGTACATGTTTAGTGGGGATGAACCTTGAAGATGCTGTCCTAAGTGAGATAAGACAAATTTATTATTATTGTTATAATTATTGTTGTTGTTGTTTATTTTCTAATAGATGCCTTTTAAAAGCCACGTGTATAGGACTAGAAGGCAGAGTGATTGTGGGTGATTGGCAGGGGTGGGGAAAGCTGCATGGAGACTTGGTGTTTGATGGTGTTTCAGTTTGGAGAGATGAAAAGTTCTGGGGTGGTTTTAGAGGGTGAAGATGGTTGTCCATCAGTGTGACTGTACCTAACGTCCCTGAACTGTATTTAATGATGAAGATGGTAAATTAAAGTCTATGGGTTGCTTTAGCCCACACTTGAGGCATCTGAAAATGTGTGCATTACTCTGGGCCTGAGCAGACATGGTCTAGCTAAGGTGGCAGCCAGGGCCGAGTGGATTTCCTCACACAAAGCCATTCTTACTAGCAGCTGCTCTTCCAGGTGGCACTTGAGTCCCCCAGTCCTGGGCTCACCTCTGCTGTAGGAGCACGTGTAGCACAGGCAAGCATCCGTAACAGACAGACATGGACATAGAGTAAGCTCCTGGGACAGTCCTGAGGACTATCTTGGTCATTCGCATTTCAACGGTTCTGGAAAGATAGAATGGAGGGGATAAAGGGGTGCTCATTTGTCCTTAGCTAATATTCCGATCAAAAGATACTTTAGATACATATCCATTTAATAAAGCATTTATAGGTATTTCTTGGTTCCGCTGCGGGTGGACCCGTGAACGTGTATGTTAAGCTTTTCACCCAGCTGTTAGTCTCACATTGCAAAAGACATATTCCTGCTCGTGGTGAGTCTGATGTAGCTGTTGCATGGACTCTATTTAAAGCATCCCTTGCAGAAGGCTTCTGTGTTCAGATATCCAGATTCCATGACAACTAATGCAGAAGAGAAGACAGGAGTAGGGGTTTCATTTTCTGCTTTTCTCTACTCGGTGATAGTTATGAAAAACACAATTTTCAACAAATACAAATCTGGGACTCTGTGGAGTATAAAATTGTCCCTGAAAGACTCTGAGTGCTACCATACTAACATTTATATATCTTAGACGTTGCACAGGTGGTGTGGTGGCCTTTTACCCTAGAAGCTATTTCGAATTGGAAGTGACAATAAGAATAGCCAGGACCAAACTTAGCCCTCCCAGATAGTGTAACCCAGGCTCATCGCTGGGTGCTAAGCAATTAGATGGGCAGCAGAATGATGGAGCCCGATTTCAGAGGTGTTTAAAAATCCTAGAAATTGAGTATTCGATTGACACTGGAGGCCATGCGTTCTTGGATGGCACATTTCTGTGTACACTGAGAAGAAGTGTTGTATGTTTAGAATCCCTACAGCCTGCAGCCCGGCTTGCCCTTAGAATGGAGCCCAGCTTAGCATACCCTTATGCGTGGTGACAGAATTGCTCCATGCACTTGATAAGCGTTTTCAGTAACCTTAAAGTTCTCTTTTCTCCACCTCCAAAATGCCTGTTATGAACTCAGGCTAGTGTGGTGGTCGGACTGGGTTTCTCGTGCCTCTAAATTTTAAGACTCTTAGAACTCTTTCAGCTCAGGGTCCAGTTGCTGGAAGCCGTTGTTGCAAAGCGAACCCTTATGGAGGTGTGCAAGCTGAGCTTTGGGCTGCCTCCCATACCTCCTTGGAAAGTCTTGCCCAGTCAGCACCAGTGACTCCAATGGTCTCTGCTATGTCATTGCAGCAACCAGTTGACCTGGCGGGATGTGCAGCACCTGCTAGTGAAGACGTCACGGCCAGCCCATCTGAAGGCAAACGACTGGAAAGTCAACGGAGCTGGGCATAAAGGTGCGGGTGCTCCTGGTGGGCTGGGAGAGGCGCTCTGGTGACCCTTGAGGAAGCCCAAATAACATTCACTGTTATCATAGACTATGTGTTGCAGAAATTTAAAGTGCTTGGCAATGATTTTAGAAGAGTTTTCCCAGAGCACACCCTGGCGTGAAGGGATAGCCTCCGTGTCTCAGAATCCAGGTCCCTAAACGCCAAGTTTGCCATGCCCATAGCAAGCTTAATAGTCTTGTTTCCTTCGCTCCCTGATTTCTGTTTTTCACAAAGAAATGTGATTTGCAAGGCAACTTAGAAGCCAGCTGTGAAGGCATGTGCCTGCATTCCCCGCATTTGGGACGTTGTAGTGTGGGGACTATGAGTTCAAAGCCCTTTTGGTGCTCACTTTCAGTTTTCCTGTCTGTACAAAAGACGACATTGAGATAGCTGTGTAACTTCCTTCTGATCTGTAAACCTGCTGCCAGCTAGCTAGCCTCTTTGTGATAGAAGTAACTAAAGGCGTACAGGGCCTCTGTCATCTCAGTGTGGTAACTTTGCTTCATGATCAGGACATGATTTGGGGTCTCTGAAAAGGAAGTTGACAGGTAGTACTTGAAAAATGTTTCTGTCAGCCATGATGTGTCAGAGAGAACTTGTCCCCTTTTCTGAAGCTCAAGTCCAGCTATTATGACGCCACGCCTGATACCGCTATCTGTGCATATAGGTCAAGCACTACCTCTGTGAGTAGCAGGGGACACTCCACTGAATAAAGAGGTCATTGACTGAGCCTCATCTATCTTCATTTGCAGCTGGTGGTGTACTGTAACATTGCCCTCCATTTCCATCTTGGTCTAATTAAGAGGAAAATAGATTGCATTGGGTCTTGACCTTGCCCTGAAATTAAGCTTCAAAACCTCCTCTCTTGGCCAAATCTAATCCTGGGTCCACCCAGCCCCACAAGCACTCCTGACTGTGTGCTGCTGTCCTGAGAACCCTGAGAGTCAGTAGCAGGAGAAAAGTGTTTTAAAAACAACAGTTTTCCTCTCCTTATTGTATCTGTTACACATCACAGTCATGTGCCTGGATTTTTTAAGGGTTGCTGGAGATTCTACCCCGGGCCTGTGCAAGCCAAGCCCAGTACCAACACCTAGGCCTCTCGGGCTTTTGGATTTGTTTCTCTTGTCTAGTCTGAGTTTCAGGAGCACACATGGTGGCAGGTCTTCCTAACATAAAGAAACCCAACCTTATCCTCCCAAAAGAAAGTTCTGGACTCTCTCCCAGAATGGGATACATGTCCCAGCCAGCCCTCCTGAACCAAAAGAGTTCAGTTCAGAGGGTAATGAAGCTGGACCTGTGACCAACTCTCAGGGGCAACTGTCATCACCTTGGAGGGACCCTGAGGTGACAGCTGCTGTATACTCCTGAGATCCATAGAGTTGGGGAATGGCTCTCTTCCTGGGGGAAGCAAGAGAAGCTGGATCTGAAGGCCCTGTTTTTTCAGTTAGCCATCTCTATGGGTTTGGCTTGGTGGATGCCGAAGCTCTGGTCCTAGAGGCAAGGAAGTGGACGGCAGTACCATCCCAGCACGTGTGCGTGGCAGCCGCAGACAAAAGGCCCAGGTAAGGCTCTGCTCTGACTCCATGAGACCTGGCTATGTAGCAGGGGTAGGGAGAGGTGTCTAACCCTACATCTCTTTACACATAGCCAGGAAGGATCGCATGGGCAGTTTCCAGCTAGATGTCCTTGAGTTTTCTCTTAACGTATTGTGCAGCTAGGAGAGATGCTTATCCAGATCGACTGTTTAGAGGCCTCCTGTCCTTTTGTGGCAGATTTTGTGCCAGTGTAGAGGATCTGTTTCTCAGGGTGAGTCCCACAGCCTTGTATTAGAAAGTCTCATCCATGGGGTTACCATAGCCAAGAGATCAGAGATCTGCTTTGCCCACAGGGATACAAGAGTAGCAGCCGCAGGGTCTTTCCTGTTCCACCTGCTAGAGGTTGTCACCATAGCCACAGCCCGACCCCATTGCCCTAGAGCTTGTGTGTGAACAGGAGCAGTGAGGCCTGCCCCTTCTCTGTAGCAGGCCAGTGGGGGGAGGGGCTCACGGACTACACAGCATCTCTACATTGCTTCTATCCGGCCCCATAAACCTTCTGAAGGCTTAAGCACTGGAATGTTTAAGCAGGCCCCAAGCAGGGGGCTGCAGGACCCTGGCGTCATCTCCTTTTCTGTGCTCCCCTTTGGAGGAAGTGTTTTTAAACCAGTTAACATAGGTTGGTTGGGACAAAAACAACAGAGAACACACTGTGACATGGATCTGACGGGAAGATGGCCACTTGGTTCAGAAGTCAGATTATCCCTGAACTGTGTCATTGTGGCTGTGCTTTCTAAGAGTGTGAACATGATGTTTTGTTACCTTTGGGAAGTACACACTTGAACAAGACTCGATGGGGTAATTAGCAGGGCTGGAGAAAGGTAGCTCTCGATGGACACCTGCCTAGCACGTGTAAAGCCCTTGGTTCCATCTCCAGCAGGAAAAAATGAAAACCCCCAAACCAGGGATAGCTCAGTCAGTAAGAGAGCTGAAGCTTCTCAAGCATCAGGACCTGACTTTGGACAACCAGAACCCACATGAATCTGTTCGTGACGGCACACATTTGTAGCCTTAGCACTGGGAGGTAGAGAGACAAAAGCATCCTCAGAAATTGCTGACCAGCTAGTCTAGGCAGTGAACTCTGGGTTTAATGACTCTGTCTCAAAAGATAAGGGGACAGCAATAGTGGAAGACACCTGTGTCAACCTCTGACATGGGGCTAGGGCAGCAAGATACACTGTTTTATCTACAAATGCATCTCTTCCATGAACACGCACACCTCTTAGATTAAGCTCTCTTGACACCCGATGTTGAGAGTTGTGTTTTGTAAGCACACCTTGAAAACTCTGGGAGTTCAGAGAACACTTGCTGGATGAATAGCCACGATCAAAACACGATGTTTCCAGCTTGTGGCTAATTGGGCCCACCGCTACTGGGGCCATCACTCTAAGACCAGACAGGTCTACCAAGCAGGAAGCAGGTCCCAGTGTGGGCTTCTTCGGGCTTCATTTCCTCTCAAAAGCATGTGTGCTAAGCTTAAGAAGGATAGAGCCATGGTGGGATAAAGGAGGCCTTTGCCTATGCTGACTTTGTCTGCTGGGAGCCGCCACTTAGGGGAGCCTGGCTCTTGCTGTCCTGTCTGACCTGCAGTACTGGCCACCTCCCTCCCACCCGGCACCCCAGCGGGGCAGCTCCTGAATGAAGCATTCTTTTCCTGCCAGAAATCTGTTTAAGATGATCAAGTGGTGCCTAGGTGGCGAGTGGTTGTTTTTATTTTTATTTTATTTTGTTTTCTGAGTGAAAGCACACAGAGTCTAGACAGCATAGGTTGAGGGAACCCACCGTAACATACAGTATGACATTGTTCCTGTCCTTTGAGGAAAGTAAGGACCCTGCAAACTCCAAAAGGGAACAAGAATCGGACTTCTGTTTCTAAAGGAAAATCCTCTTTCCCCTCCGCTGTTTCTGACTCTGTCTGGAATTTTCAGCCAACCTCCAGTCTCAGACCGCCTGCCCGACTCCAACACTTGATTGTTCCCAAGGACATAAGGGCCTTCAGAGGGGTCAGTATCACCTGGAGTAGGGGACAGATAGCCTCTCTCTACCACTGTGTCACCTCCTGCAGAGCTGAAGGTCTCCTGCAATCAGGTTACAGGAGAGGGGTTCAGGCATCTGTACCTGGAATGCTGACACACACCCCACCTCCCACCCTCAGTTTTACCCCACCCCCCACCCCCATCTCTTAGCTGCAAGCCTCCCATACCCAGCTTTCCTCAGCTGAGATCACCTGTCTTTAAATGGCCAGGAAGTTTCCCATACAGACGATTGCTTTTACCACCACCACCACCACCACCACCACCACCACCACCACCACCACTCAGGCCCCATTGACTGCTCTGGGCCTCCTTCTGTGTTCTTCTCTTGATAGAACCTAGGCTTTTATGCCTTAAATCTGGCCTCAGCTGCTTCCCATGCCCCTGCAGAGTGAGCACAAGAGAGCAAGAGGGAGAGAGAGAGAAAACTGGAGGAGAGAGGAATGGGCCAGAGAGCGAGAACATCTGTGTGTATACTATGTATTGAATGGGGCATGTTGATCTTTTTTTTCCTCTTGATGAAAGGAAGTGCTACCCCGCTGTGACCAAAGGTCAAAGCATTATGTGCACCAGACTTTAAGTTCAGAGTCTGGAAGGCATTATGGCTGCACCTACTAGCTCTAGGGTGATGTGTAGGGTCCTGAGTTGGAATAGCTAGGGTATTATTGGAGCATTCATCCCTCTGTGTAGGACAACTCCTGTCCCAGCCCTGAGTGTGATACCTCCTCCTTCTGAACAGGGTAGGTCCTCCTGTGACTCAGAAAAACAGAACCTCACTAACCAGGACAGTGACTGACAAGGACTCCCCTTGCTGCTCACCCAGCCTTGCTTAAAAACTAGCATCAAGCCACTGTGCCCCCAAAAGACCACAGGGTACTGGCACTCAGTAGCCTCTGGCACCCCTCTGTTGAGTGACTTTGTCCTGTGTGCCCTTGAATGGTTAGCTCAGGCTGAAAGGAGCAGAGAGGCTGACAGCAGGGAGTAGGAAGGGCTGCAGCATGTGTTCCGCCTATGATGACTGTCACAACAGATACAGGATCACCCCACACACACAAACACACACAACCCACACACATGCACGCACGCCCCAAGAGAATGCTAACCTTGGTTCTTTGTAATCTGAAGAAAAAGCTTCCCTGGTGTAGAGAAGAACTATCTTGATGGGACTCAGGGTGTTTCTAATCTGGACACTGAATGTCTAGGGACACTTGCCTTTAAGTAAAAGTATGTTAGGGTAAGGTCAGGGAACCCATCAGGAGAGAGGACCACTGAAAGAGTGTCTTAGGTGACAGGCCCTCTGCTCTTACTGAACCTTGCTGGGTAGATTCCACAGCCTGTTGTCCCTACCTGACCCCCAAACCCCACAATAGTCAGGACTAGAACAAAAGCTTCCTCCACAGGGGCCATAGTGCAAGGCTGTCATGGACAGTTTTCCCACAGGTGCTAACTCTAATGAAAGAACAGTGGACAGTCATGTGACCCTAAGGACAGCAGAGGCTCCCTTGTTAGGGTCCTGTGGATATTACTGGGTGAAAACCTAAGTGTGACCTGGATCACTGTTCCTGTGATATCCAAGCACACGCAGGTTAAGGATACCCTTACCTGCTTTGGGTCACAGGTAATTTTAATCTATTTAGAGCCATGGTTCTCAACTTCCTCTTGCTGCAACCCTTTGATACAGTTCCTCATGTTGTGGTGACTCCCAACCACAAAATTACTTTTGTTACTACTTTGTAACTGTAATTTTGCTACTGTCATGAATCTTAATGTAAATGGACCCGAGTTTTCCAATGGTCTTAGGTGACCTCCGTGAAAGAAAGGGTCATTCATCCCCAAAGGGGTAGAAACGCACAGGTTGAGAACCGCTGACTTAGTGCCTTTCTTCTGTGAAAGGATGGTAAAGGGATCATAAGGCATGACTTCTGTCTGTGCTGAATGGCTTAGAATCTCTGTGAAGAGAAGGGCAAAGTGAATCCTTTCATAGCTTTTATTCAAGTGAAAAAGAAAGCCAAGCCTAGTATATATAATTCCTGTGAATTATTAAAATCACAGTTGACCCATTGGGTTTTCTGGTCAGTACTTCCCTGCATTTTAAAAATTCCAGACTCTGTGAAGCAGTCTGTGACATCTATTGTAGTAAAAGATATTTTAAAAATATCCCCGTGTGGGGTTTCTTCCTGCCTTTGACCATTTATGTTCCTGGATAAAAGACACACACACAGCCTTTATATTTTAATATGCCTTAAGCAGCACTATAGCTGGACAGCTGCCTACCCTCCATGCTGTTAGATTCTACCTCCCCATCCATTTCCCAAGTTATTACTTTCTATGTTCCATCTGGACTGCTCTTTTCTCTAACCAGGCAGCCCTCTGAGCCATGTTCTCTTGGTCCTTAGCTCATGGGGGCTCCCTCTCTCTCTCTCTCCTCCTTCCTCATGGTCCCTAGCCCAGGAAACCTAAACCCCACCTGTGTCTCTTCTCCCCAGCTATTGGCTGCTGCTGTCTTTATTTACCAATCAGAATTAACTGGGGGCATGGTTCCTCAGTGTCTTATTTGTGGACTCTCTCATCTTTGGGGCAAACAATTTTGGGGCATGCAAATTAGCATTAAAATACAAGCACCATTAGACCAATCCAGTACAACCCATGGCTTCCAACTTGATGGTGAAGAGGCTACAACAAGAAAAGTCAGCTAAGCCAGCAGAAAGCAAGAGAACATAATACGTGTGGGTCTTAAAGCTTTGCTGCTTTTGAAGACTTCCATTCAGACTGTTGCTTCTTTTGACCTCTTTTATTTCAAGTTTCTTATTCTCTCTCTACTCTCCTTCCCTTCTCCCTCCTCCTATGAATGTTGGGGATGGTCTCTACAGTAGATTATCAACTCACAGATGCCTGTCTAGAACTGGCTCTAGGTTAGCTGCATCCTGCCTTTTCTGCATTTATTTCTGGGATTCCACACTGCTTATGATACTCTGTGTATCACCTGTGATATGTTCATATGTGAATGACAGATAATGGTGACAGTTTCACTGTATGGATTGCTATCTAGAGATGCCTTTTTGTACTGACTGTTGGTGACTCACTGACTTTGAACTCAGAGCCTGGAGCACCCTCACTCCTGCATGAACTGCATGCCACACATCTATTTTCCTATTGGACACATTGTAGCCTTTTCAAGCCCAAGAGCATTAGACAGCACCTCATCCAGTGCTTGGGATGTTTGGGGACAGAGCTTATGAGCAGCAAAACTTCAGCAAAAAGCATGAAAATGGAAAGTGTACCACGACAGAGAGTGTGAAATGGGAGCCTATTTACAGTCTGAGAGCTGAAACAAGAAGCAGATCATGGCCTGGCCTGACCTCAGCTAGGACTCGTGAGTGTTGAGTGACTTCGCTACTTTGTGTATGTTCACCACAAAGGTGAACTTGAGTACACAAATAGTTTCTAGTGAGCCAGTAAAAATCCAAACTCAGAATCCAAACAATAAGGATCAACTGGATCTTAATTTAATATCTGCTTTAACATCCTATCAGCCTGAATCTCAGGCCGTCGTTAGCACTGGACGTAGAAGAAAACGGCATGCTGCAAATATAAACATTGTGTATTTTGTAGACCAATTAATTAAGGATAAATTAGTATAGAAGAGGTTTGTTTTTATTGCTACAATTTATTTATAGCCTAAACATCATGCTATGGTTTAATAATCAAAACTAATTTCATCTTGCTGGGCATGTAATTCCAGTGCTCAGGAGATAGAGGCAGAAAAAAAAAAAATCAGGAGTTCAAGGTTATCCTCACATACATAGGTGGTTCAAGGCCAGCTTCAGTTACACATGGCTCTGCTTCAACCTTTTCCCAGCCCCAAATATAAACATACTCATGTGGTATATCATATATCATTAACAAAGTGGTCTTTATTTGAGATGATAGCATTAATTCTAAGAACGTAGATCTGGGCGGTAACTTGCTGAGTTATTTTCTCCTACTGGAATTTACAGTGTGTACTCCAGTGTGCTCCCACCTATCCACTCACTACTCTTTAGAAGGTCAGTGAAAAACATTCCCTGAACCAGCGTCTGCTCTGTGGCCCTGAAGGGGGCAATCATCCCATCGTCCCCAGCCAGATGACAAATACACCAGAGAGAAGGACTCTGTTATCTCTGGGTTCCCACAGGTACCCCAACATGATTTCAGAGTTGGCTGATGAGAAATAGAAACTAGACAGTTCTTGCCCCCAGCCCTGCAGAGTGGAAAGAAAGCATTAACTTGTTAGGGCAAGGGTGCAGGAGCTGGAGTGAGGTCGTCAGGTGAACCTGAAAATCATGGCTTGTAGCAGCTTCTTGGCTAGGGTGGTAAATCAGCAGCCCCAGCGTAGAGGGTTTCTGACTGGGGTCTGCCTTCCTCTGCTTTTCTTATTACTTAATTACTTGAGAATATTTATCTTTGAGTATTACTCTGTCTCAAGTGTCAGAAAACTAGGATTTTTGTATATCTTGGATATATATTTATATATTGGAGAATATATATTTATATATTGGAGAAGACTAGGAGGCCACCATATTAGTAGCATGGGTGGATGCACTGGGCTGTTATTATGATGGCTACCATCTGGAAGCCCTCTGCCTCCTCAGAGTAGTCTGGGCCCCGAGACTGGAGGATGCAAAGAGACCATCTAGAGATGAGCAGTCACTCCTGAAGTGTGGCTGGATGGGAAGTAGCATCTCTGGGTCCTTAGTGATCACATCTAAATCCACAGTGCCCCTCACTTAAGCAGAGACGGGTCCTTTAATTCATTGAATTCTAGTAAGAGTCTTGGAAGATGACTCCATACAAGGCAACGATTTTAGAGGTTAATTGCAGAGAAGCCTTTGCAGTCAGGAACTTTAAGATCTTTCTAAGTCAATTCTCATGATTAAAGAACAGTATTCATGTGACAAACAGTCCCTGTGGATTTTTAAACAAACATGAATTTACAGTTGACTCACATTCTCTGAATTGTCTTTGCAATGACTGCAGAATAGGGTTTTCTTTTCATGAACTCATTTACGTTCTGTCTTGGAGTTAAGTGGCTTTTGGTACTTGGCTTCATTATGACTTCTTGGAGTTTCTGTCAAAAGCAAGAACAATTACAGCTTGGCTATTCTAACCATCTCAAAGGCTCCTTCCTTTAGCTTTTCATTAAGAAATGTAAGAGCCCCTCAGTTGGAGCATTAGGCTATTTGCTTCAACAGCAGAAGTAGAAAGTATAAGAAGCAGTGAAGTATCTTGCTCTTGCAGTGAGGAGCATCCAGGCTACCAGCCCTCCCCTCAAACATGCAGGAATGAGGAGTCCTGGTGGCTGAGTGATTTCCCACTTAAAGAGATTTCACATAAAAACTAATTGTTACAGTTAGCTTTATGCCCCGGGCAGGCTGGTCCCTAGCCCCAGAGAAGCTTAATATTTTGGCTGTGAAAACCGAGACAGGAGACGCCATTAACTCCTGCGGGGGGCCAAACTGCCCACCGGCCCACCAGCCTGGCACTGCAGCAGACTGGCTTCCTGTGGGGGAGACCAGCCCAGAGTCCTCTCCCAGCAGTCGGGAGTCCCTTAGCAGGAGCCAGTCACACTAAGACAAGTGAAGCTAAGTGAAATGAGCTTTTCCTCTGGGTCTGGGTGCATTGAGCCCTGAGCTGGGCAGTTGTGAGCTCACCAGGCCACCAGGGTTTGGCTGTCTTGTCTTCACCTGTTCGCTTACATCCTGTGTTCTTATCTGTGGGACCCAGGTTTCCCCAATAGGATTCTAGGTCTCTTTCTAGAGTGGTGATTGTTCTCTCCAATAGTTAGTAAAAGGCCAAGGGAGAAAACAGTGTTTTAATCCTGGTTAGAACTTTGTTTGCCTTGATGCTGCTATTCTACTTGTGAAACTGTTAACTTAAGAGTGACCTCACTCCTGGGTCTTGGGCCATCATATTTCAAAGCCCAGTGGCAGGACACCAGTGACTTTGTTTCCCTCCCATCACTAAGGAGCTGTTTGTCACCAACATGCTCAGTTTCTCTTTTGAGTGTATAGTCAGGATACTACAGGTGAACACTTTACCTGAAAGAGTATGTGGACCCTGTGGGCCTGGGCCTCTCTGGAACTTTCTGCTATATTCTGGATCTACCACAGTGGTGGGGGTGCCTAAACCCAGACAGTAAAGCTCGGAGAAAGCAATGAAAGAAGCCAGCCTCTAAGTCAATTTATGGTACATGCAAAGTGTGTTTTTCAAATATTTACAGAGTCTCGGGGGCATTACATCACCATTTCTAGCTGTTTTGAATGTTTTCTTATGAGTCAGGCCCAGTAGAGCCCAGCGAATCCATTCCTAAGAGACTCCAAACGCATGTTTGTTCCGGGCCTCTCTAGAGGGAAGCCCCGCACAGAGGGAAAAGCATTCCCAGTTCAGGCCATGTATCGGGGAATTACTAATGTGCTGTTCCATGTCAATCAGGTTTCCACCAAAGAATGCCATCTTTATTCAGTTTACAAATTGGTGGGAAGGGGCCAAGCATTTAGAGACACAAACTCTCAAAGCAGCCTGTAGGCACAGGATTTGTGTCTGTTTTGTGCTTCCAAAAACTGGCGGGAATGATTTTTGAGTGACTGGAGATGGGCTTGTCGTCAGCTTCTGTCCCAGGTGACAGAAGAGCCTAGTCATGGAAGTGCCATCATTCATTTCCTTCATGGGGCAATGGGTTGGCAGTCTTCCAGGAGACTGACTGGAGGCAGAGTGACTGCAGCAAATTCAGCAGCAGCAAATCGGTCCCTCGAGTGTGGGTTAACCCAAGGAGACATGGCCTAGAGACTGAAGCTGTGTGACACTGATACAGTCCTTCCTTCTCCCAGATGGATGACTTAATCCTTGTAAGCTTTCCCACCAGTGCCTTGTGCTGGTTGGTCAGCGATTCGTAATGCTATCTCCAAGGCTAAAGCCCTTGAGAAAGTGAGCTGGCCACAATACTATTTAAAGACAGATAACTCTTGGGTTCCAAAGGGAAGGTCCCTAGAAACATTGGCCCCCTAGTGTGCATAAAGATACATTTTTTAAAAAATTTTATAACCATAAAGTTTTCCCAACAGTGGTTAGAATAGATCACCTAAGAGTGAGACCTCTGTGACTCCCTGGGGGCTCCCAGCACCCAGAGGCCACAGCAGAGGAAGGGCAGACTCAGCATTGAAGTCCATATCCTTCCTGTTTGAGACTAAGACTTGGGTATCCGGCACTGTACTTGCTTTTCCTCCCCAGGAGCATCCCCATAGTGCAGGTGCTGCGGACCACAGCCCTGACCAATGCCTGTGCGGACCACTCAGACCAGCGTGTGGTATACCTCGAGCATGTGGTAGTCCGAATCTCCATCTCACACCCACGCAGGGGCGATCTCCAGATCCACCTGATTTCTCCCTCTGGAACCAAGTCTCAACTTTTGGCAAAGAGGTAAGACTACTCTCTCCAGCATTTGCTCATGAAGGCCCTATTTACTCCGGATCCTGGCAAGATCCTCTGCTTAGGGAAGTGGAGGTTCTCTCTGGGTCTATCCAGGCAGAACCCACAACCCTGAAGAGCAGGCTAGCGCCTTTGAAATAGACCTGTGAAACTTTAATCTTCAAGAAGTAATAGGAGTTGTTACCTGTTGTTGGAGTGGAGTTCATGTTATGTCCCATTGCTCTTAGAAGTGCAATGAAAGTTGTGACGATCCTAGTTGGTTGTCACTTAAGCTGACGTACCTCTAATGTTTGTATTTCTTTGGGAGATCTCCCCCTTCAGTTCTGGGATGCTCCTGAAGGCCAGGTATTGCTGGTGAGGTGCAGGGAAGGTTCCCAGGCTGTTCTCCAAAGCCTTCTCCCACAAAGGCTTGAGCTGGGATTTGGGACTGCTGGAGCTTCCCCAGCTTCCTGAGGGGGTTGTGAAAGACTGCACTGTGCAGTTATGTTGTGAATGTCTTACGTGTAGTTATGACATGACGGGAAGTGCTAGCTTGGATGGGCTTAAATAGCATTCAGGTAACTAGAGCAGAGGGAACCCAGGGAGAGTTGGGATATATATTGTCTCTTTCTAGCTAAGAAACAGAGTAAAAAGTTTCACAGACAACCCAGTATTTCTAGAATTTGCATGTGTCCCTCAGCCCTTGAGGAAGCACCTGGGATTAGGTGCACCCTGTCTGCCATAGCCCTTATCCTGGGATGTCGGAAGCCTGGGAGGCAAGGTATGTAGGAAATGTCCTTACAAGGTCAGACAGGATACACTGTTTTTCTTAACCACTCTGATGACTCCTATTGCATAAGACAGAGCTGTCAGAGAGCAATAAAGTGTTGCCAGCATCACTGTCCCAAGAAGAGGGAATATGTGCTATGCCTTCCAGCCCTCTATGTGACCTCCAGGATCAGCAGCCCACAGATGGGCAGCAAGCAGCAGACAACGGGCCTGGCATCAGCTTTGTCCTCAGTCTATTCAAGTCAACCCTAGAGCAATCTTAGTGGGTAGGTTCCAGGAGTCCCTACCAGCCCCCACCTTCCTAGCAGAAGACCAGTGTAGAGGCATCTCCTCTCCTGAAGGTGACCTCAGCCATGTCCAGCCACACCCAGTCTTGCTCAACCTCTACATGGGGGGAGGTCACCAGGGGCATCTACTGTTTGAGGAAGCCAGCCAGCAAGCTGAAGCTCCATGACGTTTTACTTCCACATTTTAAAATATTTGTCTAAAGATCTATATTTCTAGCATTTGCTGAAAACATGGATGCTCATCCTCCCGGGCCCACTTTTCTAGCCTGGCTAGAGCCAAGTGGAGGGCAAGTTTGCCATAGGGTATTTCTGCTCCCTGCTCTCTGCTAGCATCTGGCCTGAGCATTAGACTTCTGACTCCTTTGTGACCTCAGGCAGAGCTTGCCTGAGAGGTCCTGGCGTAGGTACTCAAGGGCATAAGGAGGCTTAGTGGCTGGGAGCTAGGGGCAGTGTAGGCAGAGTGATGCAGGGAATACAGGCTTGTGCTTTAGCCTGGCAAGGCAAGCTTTTATACCAGTCTCTGCACATCACATCCAGCTTTTGGGACCTAGGCATTCGGCCTCTCTTTATTCCTCATCTGGATATGCCATCCCACTCATCCATAAGCATTGAGGATATTATAAGAATCAAATATAATAATATAGATTACTATGCTTGGCTACTGCTTGTTTCCTGCTGAAATCAGTTTAGCCCTCTGGACTATAAGAACCTTCCAGCACTTAACATGCTCACTGCCAGCTCCGATTTCCTTCCCCTCCAACCTGTCATTCACCCTTCTGTCTCAGTCCAGGTGCTTGAGCTCCCTGCAACGCAGAGCGGGCCCTGTGGGTTTGTTAGGAATGCCAGGGTTGCTAGCAGTGCCTGCAAGTACTTGAAAGCACTGCCTTGGGGCCACCTGGCAGTCACTCTAGTCTTGGGAATTTGGTGTTTTGCCAAGAGTCTGTGCATGATATCAAGATTGTGGTTTGGGGATCTGTTACCTTCTACCTTACTCCACATCTTCCTGGACTCCTCAGGCACTTCAGCTTGCTAGTTTCCACATTGAAAGCTGGCACTCCTAAGGGCCTCGGCATCTACAAGACCGTCCTTGTTTTAGCTCCAGTGTGTTAGGTTCTACTTGGCTTTGTATGTAAGTCAACCTTGACCTTGGCAGTTTCTTAGGATTATTCCCCTGCAAAGAAAGTTCCCTTGAACAACATCACAGTTCCAAGTGTTCAGGGAGCCTCCAAACCAGAATAGAATAGAACTTCCATATTTGAACTCCTGATGAACAGTATAAGAGTCCAGCCTTAAGTGCAAGTTCTTATCCCCAAGTAGAAATGCCTACTTTAAGAGGACTGGGGGGGCTGGGCAGTGGTGGCGCATGCCTTTAATCCCAGCACTTGGGAGGCAGAGGCAGGCGGATTTCTGAGTTCGAGGCCAGCCTGGTCTACAGAGTGAGTTCCAGGACAGCCAGGGCTATACAGAGAAACCCTGTCTCGAAAAACCAAAAAAAAAAAAAAAGAGGACTGGGGGATGCAGCTCAGTGGTAGAGTGCTTGCCTAGCATACATAAGGTCTTGGGTTCACTCCCTCAATGCTGCCAGAAAAGGAAGAAGAAATCAGTAGCAGTTCCTTTCTGTTTCTCTTTGAACCATGAAAAATGGAGGAGCCAGAAGGTCCAGGGGCTTGTGGAGGCAGCTGAGGGAAGACCTTTGTCTTAGTTAGGGTTTCTATTGCTGTAAAACATCATGTTCAAAAAGCAAATTGGGGAGAAAAACGTTTGTTTGGCTTACACTTAAGCATTTATTTGGCTTACACTTCCATATTGCTATTCATCGAAGGAAATCAGGACAGGAACTGGAAGAGGGCAGAAACCTGAAGGTGGGAGCTGATGCAGAAGCCATAGAGGGATGCCACTTACTGGTTTGTTCCTCATGGCTTGCTCAGCCTGCTTTCTTTTTGTTTGTTTGCTTGTTTGTTTGTTTTGTTTTGTTTTGTTTTGTTTTTCGTGGCAGGGTTTCCCTGCATAGCCCTGCCTGACCTGGAACTCACTCTGTAGGCCAGGCTGGCCTCGAACTCAGAAATCCACCTGTCTCTGCCTCCCAAGTGCTGGGATTAAAGGCCTCAGCCTGCTTTCTTATAGAACCCAGGACCACCATCTTAGGGATGGCACCGCCCACAGTAGGCACTTCCCTATTGATCTCTAATTGAGAAAATGCCTTACAGCTGGGTCTCATGAGGGCATTTCCTCAACTGAGGCTCCTTTCTTGATGATGACTTTAGTTTGTGCCAAACTGGCAAAGGAATCCAGCCAATACATCCTTCTAGTCTGGAAGGAGAAAGGAGGTTCATCAAATCTCCAAAGAGTTGGGGAGCTCCACCTGAATGTGTTCAGAAAACGTCCTCTTCCCCTTCCCCAGGCCTCTCCCAGGGGAGCAAATGGGCCAGGCCAGTCTATTATGGGGCACGAAGGCCACACTGCCTTTCAAATATTAGGAAGGCTCTGTGAATTAATGGAGTTGGCCTCGACGTAAGAGTTTGGAAAGCAAACAGCAAGACAGTCTTTTGGGTAAGGGCACTTGCCTTCAAGCCTGAACTAGATTCCCTGGGGCCGACAAGGCAAAAGGAGAGAACTGACCTCTACCCCTAGGTGGATGAGTCAGCCTCCTGGAGCTGCCCCACCCACACCCCGGGCCTGGCTCCCCAGGCTGGGCCTTCAATTTCTAACTCAGCATTTCCAATTGCAGATTGCTGGATTTTTCCAATGAGGGGTTCACAAACTGGGAATTCATGACCGTCCACTGCTGGGGAGAAAAGGCTGAAGGGGAATGGACTCTGGAAGTCCAGGATATCCCATCGCAGGTCCGCAACCCAGAGAAACAAGGTCAGTGGCCCTTGGTATTTCACAACCTCTTTTATGTGTCAATGCTTTATTAAAAGGCAGTGGTGCTGCTGAGTCTTTGTCTTATGGGGATAACATTCAATACCATAATCATTTTCAAGGTCAGTAACTTTTGTCTATTCATGATAGTGTGCAACCATCCCATCTGTCTCCAGAACACCTCACCCCTTCAGAGTGCTCCCATCCCCTCCTCGGCTCCACTCCCTGCCTACCACCAGTTTATCTCTTGTCTCTGAATTTTTCTATCCTGGACATTTTCTGTAAATAGAGGCATGCTGTGTGCGTTCTTTCCTTCAGCGTTATATTCAAGGCCAGAGTATGGCATAGTATACATCAGACTACATTGCTTTCGTGACCAAATAACACTCCACTGGACAAGCATACTATTCAGTCATTGGCTGACAGAAGCACAACTTATTTTCACAGTCTTTCCTTTGTGAGTTACGCTTTCAGGAACATCCATGTACACAGACATGGGTTTTGTTGCCTCCAGTTTTATACCTGGGAGTGGAATTGCTGACTCTGACTCTTCGAACCCTTTTGCGTTTGCCAGTGTCGGGGAGGTGGGGCTTCTCCGCCCTAGCACTTGCCATTTACTTTTCTTTGTGCTAAAAACCATCCTGTGGGTGTGGAGTGGTATCTGTGGTTTTGATTTGCAATTCCCTGATGACTATGGAAGTTAAATACCTTTTCATGTTCTCCTCATTCGTTTGCATATATTCCTCGGAGAGATGTTTGTTCAAGTACTTTGCCTTTTTTTTCTTTTTTTTCTTTTAAAAAAAAAATTGGTTTCCTTGGTTTTGTATTGTTGAGTTGTTTTTATCACATATGTGATTTGAAAATATTTTTCTCATCCTGTGGGCTGTACTCACTTGAGTGATAGGATCCTTTGGTACACAGAACTTTGTGATGACACCCAGTTATCTTGTTTCTCTTGGGTTTTGTTTTTCCTCTTTTTTTGGTATCATATTTTTAAAAAATGGTTAACTCTCCTAGCTTGCTTTCTGTTGCTGTGATAAACACCACGCATGATCAAATGCAGCTTGGAGAAAGATAGGGTTTATTTGGCTTATAGAGTCCATCGTCCAGGGATGCCTGGGCAGGAACTCAAGGCAGGAAGAGGCAGAAACTGAAAGAGAAGCCATGGAGGAGGGCTGCTTACTGGCCTGTTCCTGATGGCTTCCTCAGTTACCTTTCTTACAAGCCCAGGCCCACTTGCCCAACCTATATTGGGCTGGGCCCACCCATATCAATTAACAATCAAGAAAACTCTCCCCACTGATGCCCACAGGCCAGTCTCATAGGAGTCTATTACACAATTAAGGCTTCCTCTTCCCGGATAAATTTCGAGTTGAAACCAGCACGCTAACATAGTAAATGGTGGCGTGAATGTAATTGGCCTCCATAGGCCCTTAGGGAGTGGCATTATTAGTAGGTGTGGCCTTGTTTAGACTAGGTGTGGCCTTGTTGGACAAGTGTGTCACTGTGATGGTAGGCTTTGAGTTTCACAGGCTCAAGTTATGCCCCAGTGTGGCACACAGTCTCCTTTTGCTGCCTTCGGATCAACTACCTCTCCAGCACCACGTCTGCCTGCATCCTGCCATGCTTCCCGCCCTCACAATAATGAACTGAACCGCTGAGACTAGAAGCCAGCCCCAGTTAAATGTTCTCTTTCATAAGAGTTGCCATGGTCATAGTGTCTCTTCACAGCCACAAAACTCTAACTAAGACGGAGTGTCACAGAGATTTATTCCTATGTTCTCGTTAGGGATGTTGTAGCTTTGGCTCTTTAATTTGGATATTGGAACCATTTTAGCTAATTGTGGTAGTTTAAATAAGAATGTCTCCTGTATGCTCGTGTGTTTGAATACCTGGGCCCTGGTTGGTGGAACTATTTGAGAAAGATTCGGAGGTCTGGCCCTGTTGGAGGAGGTGGGAGGTGTGTCATGAGCAGAGGGGCTTTGAGGTTTCAAAAACCCATGCCACTCCCAGCTAACGTTCACTCTGCCTCATTCGTGTGAATCAAGATGTAAGCTCTCAGCAACTGTTCCAGTGCCATGTGCCTGCCTGCCGTTATGTTCCCCACCATGATGGCCTAACCTTCGGAAACTCTAACTATCCCCGTATTAAACACTTTCCTTTATAAGTTGCCTGGTCATGGTGTCTTATCACAGCAATAAAATATAACTAAGAGACTAACATATATATCTTGAGAAGTAGAGCCAAATTCATCCTTTGCACAAGGCCAAGTACCATTTATTGAAGGTAATAGTCTTTCTCCATCACATGACCCAGGTGCTGCTGTTAGAACCCACTGTGATGGGTACAAGGATTTAGTTGGGCTCTCAGTTCTGTTGTATTGCATGGCTTTACAAATCCAGCCTTCCAACTTTGTTATTTTTCAAAATTGCTTTGGCTGTTTTGGATTCCTTGTGAATTTATATGGCTTTCAGGGTGACCCTGTGAATGTCCTTCTTTTTTTAAAACTCTCACAGCAGTTAAATCATTTTGGGGCATGTGGGCATCTTAATAGTAGCTCTCCTAGTCCATCGTCATGGATACTTTCCCTTTCATTGGCTTTATTTCACTGTCAATAAGGTTTTGCTTTTGGTTTTCGGTATGCCTCTGGCTTTGTGCTGCCCTGACTACGCTTATTACTTACAAAGCATCTTGTTCTTTTGGGTGCTATTCTAAGTCAAATGGGTTTTCTTATTTAAATTTACATTTTTATTTTATATGTATGGGTGTTTTGTCTGTGCCACACTTGCATGCTTGGTGGCTGCGGAGGCCAGAAAGCAGCACCAGATCTTCTGGAACTGAAGTTACAGATGGTTGTAAGCCATTGTGTGGGTGCTAGGGATTGAACTCAGGTCTTCTGGAAGAACAACCAATGATCTGAACCACTGAACTCTCTCTCCAGTCCTTCCTTCTTTCCTTCCTTCCTTCCTTCCTTCCTTCCTTCCTTCCTTCCTTCCTTTCTTCCTTGTTAAGATTTACTTTTATTTATGCATATGCACATATGTATATACATCTAATGTGAGTGTTTGCCACGTACATTGTGGTACCCAGAGAGGCCAGAGGAGGATGTGAGATTCTCTGGAGCAGGAGTTGCAGGCTGCTGTAAATGCCTGACATGGGTGCTAAGACCTGAGCTCTGGCTCTTTGAAAAAGCAGCAAGTGCTTTTAATTACTGAGCCTTCTTTCCAGCCCCTAGAATTTTTTTCCCTGAATTTTTGTTTTGGATGGTTTGTATCTCTGATACTTTTTATACCTTTCTGTAACTCCCTCTAGTTAATAATTTACCTAACAAATATTTATTGAATAACTACTATGGACCAGACATTGATCTAGGCGATGGAAAAAGAAAGAAAGCTGGGGTAATCATCACATCTGGTAGTCACTCACAGAGGCCAGTAAACTTTCCGTGGCTCTCTGTGGATTCATAGTTAAATACACAGACTAGGCTGAGGTCTTTTTTAGTGCTGGGTGGAACAGGCTCCCCAGGAACACTGTTGTCCCCTTCTTATGAAGAAGCATATTTTCTGTCTTAGTTAGGGTTTTATTGCTGTGAAGAGACACCATGACCAAGGTAAATCTTATGAAGGCAAATATTTCATTGGGACTGGCTTATAGTTTCAGAGGTTCAGTCCATTATCATCATGGTGGGAAGCGTGGCAGTGTGCAGGCAGACGTGGTACTAGAGGAGCCAAGAGTTCTGCATCTTGATCTGAAGGCAGCCAGGAGGAGACTGTCTTCCACACTGGGTGGAGCCTGAGCACTAAGAGTCCTCAAAGCCCACCTACACCACAACACACTTCCTCTGACAATGCTACACCTATTCCAAGGCCATACCCCCTAATAGTGCCATTTCCCATGGGCCGAGCATATTCAAACCACCTCAGTCGGCTTATGAATGTCTAATGTGCTCTTGACTCAATTCACTTCCAATTCTTATAGAGGAGATCTTCTAGGGTGTTGTATTGTTGTTGTTTATGAGGGTAGGGGCAGTGGTTTGTTTTATCCAAAAGATTTGCTTTAAATGAACAAGTCACTTGTAAGAATTCTCTCAAATTCACCTCCTGACTTTAACTATTATAAGAAAATATTGATAAATTCTAAAAATATGAAAGCATAAAATTTTAATGACTTTTCCCACTTTCATATCAGAGGCTCTTACATTGTTTCTTTTATAACCTCCAAAGCTTTAATGGACGTAGCATTAAAACTTGAGGTTGCTTTTCCGTGCCAGCCACCGGGTCAAGCATACATCACTCTGGGTACCTCAGACTTCCTGGCCCTGTACCAGCCCACTTGCCTGTGAGGCTGGTGCTATGGGCAGAAGCACGTGAAGGCTGATGGCATATCTCTTCACCTCTCAGGCCACAGTCATTGCTCTGTGTTGTGAGCAGAATACGGTGAGCTAGGGCAAATAAGAAGGCCTTTGCTGACCCCTGTGGCACTGTCTCCTAAGTTAGTGTTCGCGGCTCTGTCCTCATTACCTTTTCAAAATGAGTCTGAGCCTCTTAGTCAGGTTTCTATTGCTGTGATTAAAACAAAAAACAAAAACAAAACAACAAAAAAAAAACAGAATCGAAAGCATGGGAGGGAAAGGGTTTATTTCATCTTACAGTTTCAGATCACACTTCATCACTGAGGGAAGTCAGGCCAGGAGCTAAAGGCAGGAGCTAATGCAGAGCCTGTGGAGGAACACTGGTTACTGGCTTGCTCTCCATGGCTTGTTCCCCATGGCTTTGCCCGGCCTGCTTTCTTATATAACCCAGAACCACCTGCACAGGGATGGTACCACCCACGGCGAGCCGCTCCCTCTCACATCTGTCATAAATCAAGGAAATGCACTACAGACTTACCTGGAGGCAAAGTGAGGGAGGCGTTTCCGTAATTGAGGTTTCTCTTCCTGGATGTGTCTAGGCTGCGTCAGGTTGACATAAAAACTACACAGCCATCCTCAGCCACGAGGTCACCCTCTATAGGGGTCACATGGTACAGTGGTTAAAACTATAGTCTTAAAAAAAAACAAAAACAAAAAGCCGGACGGTGGTGGCGCACGCCTTTAATCCCAGCACTTGGGAGGCAGAGGCAGGTGGAGTTCGAGGCCAGCCTGGTCTACAGAGTGAGTTCCAGGACAGCCAGGACTACACAGAGAAACCCTGTCTTAAAAAAAAAAACCTATAGTCTTGGGATCCAGACTTCTGCTGATGCCCACTACCTTGGGACTGAGGAGATGGCTCGGTAAATACAGTGCCAGCTATGTAAGCATGAGGAACCCACATCAAAGCCAAGCACTGTGACACATGTCTGTGATTCCATTGATGGGAGGACTGTGACAGGAAGCTCTGTGAGGCTTGCTGTCCAGCCATCCTGGCTGAATTGGTTCAGTGAGAGGCCGTATCTCAAAAAGTAAGAGTGATCGTGGAAGACACCCACCACTAACCTCTGGCCTTTGAACACATACATGTGTGCACATGTGAATGTGTGCACATGTGAATGTGTACACGTATCACACACATGTCGAAAAGAAAAGGAAAATGGGGTGGTGATGATGTCCATGAGGTCAAGTTATAGGGTGACATCTGTCAATATAAACAGGATCCTGAGAGCAGGGCTGGGCTCATGTCTTCTGGAAGTGCTCGCCCGCATAGCTGCAGTGAACCCTCACCTCAGAGGCAACTCCTGTGAGTCTCTCTTGGTGCTCTCTTCCTCCTTCACATCCCCCAGCATGCTACCAAGTTCCCTGATGGGCTCTGCCCAGGGACCTCATCCAGTGCAGCGCAACTCCATACCGGATGATGATACCCGAGCCTGACTCTCCCTGCCCCTCCTCATCCCAGGCTCTGCAGTAGCCTCCTAAGCTTGGCACATGGCCCTGTGCTCCAAGCATTTCAGACAGAACTCCTAAGCAGCTGCTTCCTGTATCCCTCATTTCTGTATCCCTCAGAGCGTCAGCAACTTCTCTATCAGCACACTTATTCTGCCCAAGTCCCGGAGTTCACGTTAGTTTTTGTTCTCTATCCTCTCTCAGCTGCTATTAGAGCAGTGGTTCTCAACCTGTAGGTCGCAGCCCCTTTAGTGGGGGCCTGAGCTACCCTTTCACAGGAGTTGCCTAAGACCATCAGGTACCCAAACTCTTAGCTAGCAGCCTTTCTCAGCACTTCCTGTTTTCTCTTTGCTATCCCCTGACTTGACTGGTCCAGCCCACCACAGGCTCAAGGGATACTCACTCCACTCAGAGCTGCCTATAGCTGTGGCTCAGACATGGCCTTCTGAGAGGTCTCATCATGGTCCTATCCAGTATTCCTTCTACAGAAGCAGGTTGAGGACAAAAATAAGGAGGAATAAAAATTCGCTCAGATTCCTACACACACCAGCCAGTAGACCACATTTGATTTTTAGCACCAACAAATACAAAATGAAATGTCTTCATGTACTATATAGATAATCAAATTTCAAAAGCCAACGCTGGCCTTTCAGTTCGCTAGAAGAAAGCCGGAGTGAAGGAAAACTGATCAGTGTGGGAAACAAACTGCAGGCCAATTTGAATAGGTATGAATAAAAAAAAAAAAAAAAAAAACTCTGACATTACCGAATGAACTTCATCAGTTTCTCCACAGAATCATGCTCCCTCCAAGAACACAGCCTCTGTTCCTATACACTCCATGCACACAGACTGGAAGAGAGGATGGTGGTCAGAGCAGACCTGAGCTCATTTCCTGGGGGCACTGAGCCATTAAGCAAGATCCCCAAGCAGGAGGCTGCTGTCCTAGCAGAAAGCACAGAGGAGACAAACAGATGGGGGGTGAGGGGGGAGATGACTTTCGCTATCGTGAATAGTGCCTACAGAAACACTCGGGGACAGGTTTTTATATGGATGTATATTTTTATTTCTCTTCATTAGAAACCGGGGAGAGTTGTCAAGTCATAGGTAACTCTGTATTTAACATGTCAAGGACTAGCCAAACTGTTCACTCCGTTGACTGTACCACATCACATACCATCGGCAATGCATGAGAAGCCCAGTGCAGGGCAGGGTAGCTGTGGAGAGCCTCGTGAGAGAGATGTTTGAGTAATTGAAGAAGATGAGGAAGTGAGCTGCATAAACAGTCTAGGGAAAGAACACGACAGGTAAAGGTGTTGTCAGGTGCAAAGGTCCTGGGGCATTTGCGGGGCCATCCCCAGCCCCACACACAACAGAAGAGGGTGTAAAGCTACAGACTATGACATGGTCACTTAGACCCAGTCTGTACTGCTGAATAGGTCATTACAGACCTCGGTGAGAACCCACAGTCATTTTAAATCCAAAGAGCACAGATCTGAACTCCTACGTTAATAGGCTGTCAGCTCAGTTTGAATAGACTGAATGGGGGTGGGAGAGAGACAAGGAGAGGGAGGTCAGTCAGGAGGTCACTGCAGTAAGAGATGACGGTAACTCAGACCCAGCAGTAGCACTGGAGGTTGGCAGAGCAATCTGATTTGGAAAGGTGAGGGGTTTGCCGTTCAGAGGGGAAAGTGGACTGATGATTCCAGGTTCTATCCTGTTTTGAAGAAGAGTGGAGTTGTCATTTCCTAACGCTGGAACATTAAAGAGGACTGGGTGTTTCAGAGGTCAAGAGCTCCTTTGGGGAGAGTCAAGTTGAAGATACCCTTAAGTCTAGGTAGAGATGCAGACCTGGAGGGCAGGGCAGGACAGGCTGGAAGTTAGACATTCCCTTTGAAGTATGTCATCTCTCTAGGGTTTATGGCTGCTGGATGATCTATTTACACAACAACCATTAACATACTTTGGAAGTGTCTGTGTGGTGTGCTGAGTGGGCACTGGTGTGCTGTGGGCTTCGGTGTTTCTGTAGCACAGGTACACAAGTCGCAGTCACATGCCCTGCACACACGTTGCTGCCCACCCTGGGGCTGCTCATCAACTACCTGCTTCCTGCTTGCCTACCAACCAATCCTCACTTTCCTGGCACTGCTGCCTGCAGTCTGACCCCTGCTGTGCTCCTGTCCCATGGGCTGAATACATTATGATAGGCACACCATAGATGCTGGCAGTTTAATCAGTACAGGCAGTTAAAACTGTCCACAATCACGATGTGGCCCTGCAAGCTACGGAGAACATACGGTTAGTGGGTACACAACAGTCCCCAGAATGGCCCCAAGCTCTGTCTTAAAATGGGTTGGTCTCAAAGCTTAAGCACGGTTACCTTCTAGGCCTTTGTATGCAGACTGTATAGGAACAGAGTAAAAGCTCACAGGTGCTCCTAGCCCTGACCTTCTGTGATTTACAAGAGTGTGGCAGGTGGGGACACTTCCTTTGTCACAGAGAGCCTGAATGTCCCTGTAGCAACTTCTGGGTTGGGCTTTGCTCTGAACAGGTTCTCCCAGCTACTCAGCATGGTCTTCACCAGAGAAGGCAACTGCTGGCGAGTGAGGCCCTCAAGCACTTCCTTCTGGGCCTTCTCGAGTCACATACTCAGTCAGTCCTGTCACTAGCCAGTCTTTCATTCAGCTCTAGTCTACCTCTCGTCTCTCCTCATCTCTCCACAGAAGGAGCCCATTGATTGCAATGGTAGCTGAGTCTCCCCAAAGTCTCACTGGCCTTGCTGCACTCAAGAATGAGCCTCTGAACTGAGTGCTATAGCCTTCCAGGGTACATGTTGAGTCAACTGGTGACCACAGGCAAAATCTTGGGTCAGAGGGACTCTGATAGAAGCAAGGTGAACCTCTCCTTGGTTGGCATGGGTGCCAAACACATCTGAAGTCCATCTAGGATAAGTCCCCTACTGCTACTAATCAGGACATTCTGTGTGTGCTATTATTTAGTCATCAGCCCATGACTGACTGCAGTTCCCTGACTTGACAGCTGCCTGACAGATGTTCAGGGACCCTGACACGCCATCCCTGCCTCTGAGGAGCAAGCTAATCAGGAAGGGTTTGGTTTTGAGCAATACCACATGTAAGGCCCCAAGGGCCACCCCAGAGTCAGAAGGGAGCTCTGGAATCTAGCAGAACAAGCAGTGACTTCTGGCTAAGGGAACAAGAGAAGACACTCTAAGGCACACAGTGTGGCTCATTGCTGAGCTCCAGCACTGTGCACATTAGGATGCTATTGTGGGTGCATCGCTGTCACATAGTAGGGACAGAGAAAGAGGTGCCTTCTTGCATCTGGTGTGCTATGTAACGCAGGATTTTTTTCAACACTGGAAAATTCACGTCACTCTGATGGTGTCTGCTATGAGCACAGTCTGAGAAGGAGACACTATGACACTAGGATTTAGAGCCCGGGAGAGTTGATGCCCGTTGGCATTGCCGGGGTCTGAGGCCCTGCTGGAAGTATTAGTATGGGGTGTGAATTGGTCCCAAATGGAAGATGGGTGGTATGGATTGTGAGTTGAGGTCTCCCCTGGCTGCTGGCCTCAGGACATGAAAGGAAGCACTCAGCTCTTTACAGGGATCCTGAGAGCCTGTTATGAGGGAAAGGTGCCTCCTATCTGTGTTCACTTTAGTCTTCCTCTAGTGTCTGAGTCTCTATAACTTAATGAAGAGGGAAGGAGAAGAGAGGGAGGAAAACAGGGAGAGAAGGAAATGCGGTGGGAAAGAGCTCAGGTTTAATGATATGCTGAGTAAAAGTACTTGAGAAATCTCAGCTAAGAACTGGAGTTTATTGAGTAATTAAGTCATCTGTGTCGATTTAGGTGGGGGACTCACCCTGTCATACTGAACTTGCTCGGCTTATATAACTAGTTTTCAAACTATATTCTAAACCCCAGTGGAGATGAACCATCCACTTCCACTTCAGTTCCTAAAACAAGGAAGGGGTGTTGCCTCTCCCAGGAAGGGGCGTGACCTCTCCCTGGAAGGCTGTCCTTCAGGAGGCCATCTAAGGATGGAAGGTAGGGCCAGTCACATTCCAGTACACCACAGCTTTGGTTAGCTTGTCTTTACAGGACTCAGTGCTGAATCTGAGGACTGTAGGACCACGCCCCGCAGGGCAGGGCTTCTGCAAGTGGAGGCCTTGTTTAGAGCCCTACATACGCTTAAAGTCAAGCCAGGCTTCCTTCCCAGGTGCATGTCCCACTCAACACCCTGTGGCTAAGGAAGGGTCCTGCACCTCCATATTACCTGGGATTCCTGGGCTTCCTGTACAGGTGAAAAGTGGGTCTTCCTACCCAGATGCTAGGCTTGGCTTCACGGAGACCTAGGGTGCTCTTGCCTTGGTGTATCTCTCATGTCTTTAGCACACACCTGGAATACAAGCCTACCTCATTTGAGGGATAGGTACAGGGCACGGGCATGCACCCTCATTCTTTGCTTCCATGTTCTCTCCAGTACAAACACTCCAGCTTGGTGCCTGGCAGGGAGGGGTGTGACTTTGTCTGTGCAAAACTCCCACTGTATTGATAGCTCCAGCCTTGCTTGCAACCAGAACTTGTGTTTCTCCTAGTATTTCCCTTGCCCTGGGAGCTGTGAGCATCAGCGTTTAGGAGGAGCAGATGAAACTCGCCTTCCAATGTCTCTCTCTGTAACCAGACCCATGCATCTCATTCTGTGACTCTCTTACCTGAATGCTTGGCATTCACATAGCAACAAATAGACAAAGACAAATGAAGAAGCTTTAAAAAATTCTATTAGTCTCATGAATGCTAACATTTGTTTTTTCTAACTAAGATTTCTCTTTTCTCTCTTCTTTCCTGTTTCTTATAGACCTACAACACACACAAACTCCATATGCTATTTTTCATGCACTCAACAGCATTATTAAGATGGTAGTTCACATGTGTGTGTTTTTCACTTGGCACTGGCACATTTGACCTCATCATAAAAATCAGTGTGGAATCAGAGGGTCCTAAATAGTCATAGATGTATAGGCCTATAATCCCAGCTCCTGAGATGCCTACGGCAGGAGGATCACAAGTTGAAGGCCTGCTTGGACTACAGGGCAAATGTATAGCCTATTCTGTCAGTTAAAAAAAAAATCTTGGAATATATCTCTGTGACAGGACATTGGCCTAGCATATATGAAGCCGTGGGTGCTAGGTTTAGTCCCCAGAATCACAAAAATGAATAATAAATATTTTTGTTGTTGCTGTAAATATCCTAAATATTTATAAGTGAAATATTTCTGTGTCTTGGATTTAAATATATATATATATATATATATATATATATATATATATATATATATATATATATATATATAGCAGGGGACACAGCATGGAAAAGCAGGAAAGAAAAGGTCAAAGCAGACTTTACCCAATGCAGGTGGTTGCTGTGACCGTAGACTAGGTGTGCCCGTTTGGACATTTTCTCCACTTTGTGTTTATTTGAGAATTTCCATAGTACAATCAATTGCTCCTTTTGCTGTGCAGACTTTTAACGTTTATACAGATCCATTTGTCAGTTCTTGGTTTTCTGAACCACTTGAGTCCTTTTCAGAAAAGCGTTTGCTTCTGCTTCTGTTGTAAACGTGGTTTTGCTGATTCCTTCCAATGGCTGTGGAGTTTCCTGTTTAAGGCCTCCGCTCCATCAAGACTGATTTTTATTCAGGGATAGGGATGTAATTTTATTCCTGTACATGTGGCTATCCAGTTGTCCCAGCGTCAGTAGAAGAGGCCATCTTTCTCCGGTGTCAGGAAGCTGGAACTGCATAGGCTTGTACATGGGCCCCAGCTTCAGCCCATTGATCAGCGTCTCTGCTTCTATCCGCCATGCTGACTTTCTTATCAGAGCTCTGTAGAATACCTGGAAATCGGGTGTGGTGGTGTGACACCTTTGTACTTTTTGCTCAGAATGGCTTTGGCTATTTGAGGTCTTTGTTTTTCCATATGAATTTTAGGATTGTTTCGATTTATGTAAAGGAACGGCATTAAAATTTTTCATGAGGATTGTATTGAGTCTGTAAATCACTTTTGATAATATAGTCATTTTCACAGTATTCTGTCAATCCATGAGTATGGGGGTCTATCTTATAGTGTCTCCTTCATGACTCATGAAGTAAGTGTGTGTGTGTGTGTGTGTGTGTGTGTGTGTGTGTGTGTGTTATCTAACAAAAATAATTAAAGAAGTTCAACAATTTGAGGGGGGATGGGTAATGTGAGGAGTGTGAGGGGTGATGGCGTAAATATAATTGTCATGTATAAAAGCGGAAGAAAATTTAACATTTAATAAATTTGTTTTATTGTAGAAGTCTTTCACTTCCCTTGGTTGGGTCTATCAGATTATTGCTAGGCCACTCTGAATGGTATTTCATGGCTCCTTTTTCAACATGTTCATTACTGGCATATAGGAAGACTTACGTTTTATGTATTGACTTTACGCTGCTCCTGGATAAACTTGTCCATCAATTTTAAGAGTGTTCTCATGGAATCTGTAAGGTCTCTTATGTACAGGATCATATCATCTGCAAAGAATGATACTTTGACCTGTTCCTTTCCTATTTGTATCCTTCCCCTCTTTTTAAATCTTCATACTGCTTCAGATAAGACTTCAAGAACCATACTGAGTTAGAATGGAGAATGGATGGACACACACACACACACACGTGCATGCACACACACACACACACACACACAGACACAACCTTGTCTCATTCCTGAGTATACTAGAAATGCTTTGAATTTTTTCCGTTCAGTATAATGCTGGCTGTATGTTGTATATCACCTCCATTATGTTCAGATATGTTACCATATTACCAGTTTCTTCAGAGGTTTTTTTTTTTTTTTAATCATGGAAGGATATTAAACTTAGTATGAGGCCTTTTCTGTATCTGCTGCTGCTGTAACTTCTGTCAGTAAGTCTATTTTTTGGTTACATTAATCGGTTTCTGTGTATTGAACTATCCTTGCACACATGGGATGGAGCCAATTTAATCACAGTGAATAATCTTGTATGTTTGTTGAATTATGTTTACAACTATTCTATTGAATATTTTACATCTATGTGTTTTCAGAAATGTTGGATTATAATTTCTGTCTTCCATTCTTTTTACTGGGGTTCAAGTCTTGGTGTGAAGACACTTTAGTAGTGGTCCTCCCTATGTGCTTGGAATAATGTGTGAAGCACGTTTTTAGTTCTTCTTCAAGGAGCTGTAGAATCTAGCAGTGACTCCCTCTGGGTTTGGGGTTTTTCAACTGGGGGGTGTTTTCATTACTTCTTCACTTGTCACGGTTTTCTCTAAAGGTTTTCTCATGGTGTAATTTTGTAGAGTGTTTGTGTCTAGAATTTTGTCCATTTCCTTTAGGCTGTGGTGGTTTGAATACATTTGGCCCAGGGAGTGGCATTATTAGGAGACATGGCCTTGTTGGATTAGGTGTGGCCTTGTGTGTCACTATGGGTTGGGCTTTGAGACCCTCCAAGTTGCCTAGAAGGGCCACCTTCTCCAGTTCTTCTTCAGAACAGGATGTTGAACTCTCAGCTCCTTGAAAGCCATGCCTGCCTGAACGCTGCCATCCTTCCAGCTGTGATGATAATGGACTAAACCTCAGAACTTGTAAGCCAACCCTAAGTAAACGGTGTCCTTTACAAGAGTTGCCTTGGTCATGGTGTCTCTTTACAGCAGTGAAAATCCTAACTACAACATAGGCTTTCTGGTTTAATGGGGTGTATGTTTGCAAAGTGTGCCCTAATGATTGTCTGCATTTCGGTTGCAGTGTTCTCATCACTAATTTTAATTTGGGTCTTCTCTCTCTTTGATATCTTTTAGCTAACAATCTGTCAATCTTAGTTATCTTTTCCAAGAACAAACTCTTTGTTTCCTTCATTTTTGTGTATTTTTAAATTTCCACTAATTTCTGTCTTGACCTTCATTATCTCTTTCCATCTGCTGACTTAGGGTTTGGTTTGTTCTTGTTCTTCTAGAATCCTGAGGTGCACCTTTAAGTTATTTATTTGAAATCTCTCTGGATTTTTTAATGGAAGCCCTCTTAGCTGCAGACTTCCCTTTTCAAGCTGTTTTCATTGTGTGCCATTGGTTCTGGTGTGGTTGTGTCTTCCTTCTCCTAGAAGGAATTTTTTTCTCATTCTCTTACACTTTCTTTGATGGTCCATTCATCATTTAATGGTGCATTGTTCTTTCTTCATGACTTTATGTTCTGTAGTTTATCTTACTGTGGATTTTTAATTTGATTCATGGTGGTACCCTGGAATATAAGAAATTATTTTTGTTTCCTTTCATTTGTTGACGAATACTTTGTGTCCTCAAGTATGGTGTATTATAGAGAAAGTTCCATTGGCTGCTCAGAAGAATCTGTGCAAGAATTCACTATGTAAACCACGCTGACTTCAAACTCAAGGATCTCTTACCTCTGCCTTCTAAGTACTGGGATTAAAGGAATATACCCGCATACCACCTAAAAATGGAAGTGATAATAAAAATTTTTCAAGCAAAAATAACCCAAGCCCATCATGGCTGAATTCTACATATCTTATGTTAATTTTTTTTAAAAAAAATATTTATTTCAATTTATGTGTATGAGTGCTTTGCATGCATTTATGTCCAGGCACCACCACATACATGCCTGGTAATCAAGGAGGTCAGAAGAGGGCATTGGGTTGCCTAGAACTGGAGTTACAGATTGCCACATATACCATGTGCGTTCTGGGCACTGACCTCAGATCCTCTGTGAGAACAATAAGTGCTCTTAACCGCCTCTCCAGAGTCATGCTAATTTTAAATAAAGACCATGTATTGACAGTCAACAAGATGATGCGTATGAAGAATTAGGTACAAGACTGTCTGTCTCTCTTTGAGGGTAAATATCCTGAAAGGGAAAAGTGTTCAGTATACAACCGGGCCTCAGACCTCCTCGGTGCTCTGCCCCTGCCCCTGTTAAGCATGTGACTTAGACTGAGACCTTGTCACTGCTCTGCCACCTGCCAATCAAGTCCTCATTTGCTGAATACAGAGCGCCCCTCATTTAGCACCTTAATCTCTAGTCCTCTTCCCAGGACTGTATACCACAACCACGAGCTCTCAGTTTATTGGCTTACTTCTCTTCAAGGCCAACTCAAGATTTATTTGCCATTGGTTTAATTGTCTATTATGTAAGTCAAACTATTTACCCAGCTAAATTAACCATCATCTGAATTCTCGATATACCAAAATGTCAAAGACAAAAATTAAAACAGTATAAGAACATCTACAATTGCACAGCCTTTAATTCCAGCACTCGGAAGGCAGAAGCAGATGGGTCTCTGAGTTCAAGGCCAGCCTGGTCTACAGAGTGGGTTCCAGGATAGCCAGGGCTACAAAGAGAAATCCTGTCTCAAAAAACCAAACCAAACAAGCATCTAATACAGAGGTAGGCATTTTCTTTATCTCTCATATCTCAGAGCACAGTGTTTAGTTGATTATAAATAGAACTTTGTATTTTTTAAATTTTTATATATAAAGAGTATTTAGAAATCACTAAGTATACACGAACACTTAAGTAGAAGGGTCGAAAAAGAACCTGAGGGCTTGAGAGATACTCAGTGGTTAAGACCACTTCCTGCCCTCTTCTGGCTTCTACAGGCACATGATGCACATACAGACAAGCAGATACATGTGCATGTGTGTGCATGTGAACACCCACCTTTACATGAATTTTAAAGAAGAAAAGCCTGAGATTAATTTACAAAGAAAAATACAAATAGCTAAGGAACAAAAAACATTCAGCTTTTTGTTAATCACTGAAAAATATAAATTACAACACAAGAGGTGGATATGATATGGGGTCCCCAAACAGTTCTAGGGATCACAAGATGGATGTAGCTTTCTGCACTGGATGGGGCGGGGTGGAGGGTGGGGTCCAAAGAGCCACAGCTTCCTTGTTATCTTGTTGTGAGTACCAGAAGGGAGTGAAGTTTTCAAGTGCGACTTAAACTGTTTGACATGGAAACCAAGGTCCTCTTTCTCCCCTCTTCCTATGAACCAACTACAGGAGTAGCTTTTAGCACAAACATTAGTAACTGTCCCATTTGCCTTTCAGGACTATAAAGCCCAGAGTTCCCTTATAGACACCTGCCCCCATGCCTGGGAGAAAAACTAAACAGGCTGTGTTTCTGGAAAAGTCGGGAGTTTAGAGTTAGAATCCAGAATGCCACACTGAAGGCAAGCTGTATTCCAGATAACTGAGCCCACAGAAAATTCTCTCAAAACCCAACAGGTACACACACACCCCTTCTTTCTTTCTTCTCCTCAAGCGACGACAGTTTTTGTTTCTGTTTTTGCCTTGTTTTCTAATCAAAGGGAACAGAAATGTGCTAATCAACAGCTTAGCTTCAGGACCGCTGTGAGCAAGTAAGCAGCTGAGACCCAGCTTCTGGTGGCTTCCAGCGCGCTTGGCTGCGTTCCCCAGGGTCGGAACATTAGAGCGGTTCCCACACATCTTGGCTTTCTTTGGAGCTCAGCCGGGCACACCTGACTCTACCTGCATGGTTCCGAGAAGAGGAATCCCATCTTTCCCTCCTTCCCACGAGAAAAGTTAAGGCCAGGACAGCATCAGAAAGGGCCAGTGAGAACGGGAATGCTTTTGTCAAAATGTTCACAGTGAGTTCTCGAAGCACAGCTGAGCTAGGCAGCCTGACCCCTGCACACCCAGCCTCCTGAGAAAAGCACAAGCGCAGAGTCAGGCTGGCTGGCCCCGCTACTCACTACCGGCTCTGGGCTTGCTGCAGAGCAATCTGTCCTCCAGAGTGTGTTTGTGTCACTCACAGCAGAGCGTCTGCCAGGCTCAGTCTGAATTCCAAGCAGCCACTTGTTGGCCTAGTCATGGACCCTCTGTCCAACTTCTGCATACTTATGGGAGGAATAATTTATATGTGATTTCCTGGGGCCTGCATGGGCTTCCGAATGCAGTCAGGCCTTAGGAGAAGTTCTCTGTGAGGAACTTGAAAAGCTTCAGGAAAATAATCTGTCTCTGTGTATCATGCCTGTGATTATCTGTGAGTATTTCTTTCCTTTTTTTTTTTTAAGTTTTAAAATTAAAGCACTCAGTGTTAAGAGCTTAGATTGTTCCCATTGTAAGCACCTGCCCCGAAAGTTGTTCAAAATACACCCAGACAGCAAGTTCTCAGTACAAAGGAGATTTATAGTTATCCACAAGGGACAAATAGGGGAGGAGATGTGGACCTCTAGATTGTACAAATGCAGACAACAGGTGTCTCTGCAGGAGTGGGTTTTTGAGGAGAAAAGAAAAAGTCTATGCGAGGGTAAGTTGGCGAGTCCTGATTGGACCTGTTAGCTGGTGTAGCTAAATAATGAGTTTTGGTTGATGGATCATAGTTTGTAGTCTCAGGAATGAGTTAGCAGCCAAACAGGGTAATGGGCCTTAGGTCTAGCTTTAAGAATGTAGTCCAACGGTTTAGCAAGGGAGAGGGGAGGGGGAAGAGGACAAAACGTGCTGGTACCATGTTTGCCATGCTTGGTCCTATTGGAGAGCCCTTCATCCAGTACCTGCACTGGATGGCTACAACTGCCTACAATTCCAGCGGTTGATGCTTCTGGCCTCTTATATGCAGGTGCAAATGTCCTCTCCCCAACACACTCAACATACATATACTTAAAAAACAATAAAAATAAATCTTAGCTGGATGCAGTAGTAACACATGCCTTTATTCCCAGCACTCGGAAGTCAGAGAAGCCAGGTGGATCTCTGTCAGATCAAGGCCAACCTGGTCTACAGAGTGAGTTCCAAGACAGCCAGGGCTGTGTAGAGAGACCCGGTCTCAAAAAAGAAAACAAAACAATGAAACCACTAATAATAAATAAAAGGTATAAATTGGGAGAAACAGCCAGCTTAGCAAGTAAAGGTAGTGACCACACAAGCCTGGTAACCTGAGACTGAGTCTCAGAACCAACACAAAAGTAAACGAGAGAACCAACTCACAACATTGTTCTCTGACCTCCCAAGTGCTCATTGTCCACACATACGCATACATGCAGGTTTAGAAAAACTTGTCAAAGTTATTTAGTTTTGGCACAATATTGGAGTTTGAACCCAGGACCCTGTGAAGTAATTCTCGGTGCACATGTATGTGTGCTTGTATAGGGGACAGGTAATGGTACGCTTTTGTTCCAGTGTGTGAAGGCCAGTAGCCCATGCCAGGTATCTTCAATCAATTTCCACCTTATTTTTTGAACAAGGTCTCACAAAACCTGGAATTTACCAATTTGGCTAGACTAGCTGGCCAGCATGCCCCCAGGGATTGGCCTGCCTATGGCTCCCCAGTTCTGGGATTGCAGATGCACTGCTACACCTGTGGTTTTGGTTTTTGTTGTTCTTGTTTTTTTAATGTGGGTTCAGGAGTTGAACTCGGGTCCTCCTTTCAGTGAGCCATCTCCGCAGCCCATGAGACACTGCTTGATAGTAAGCTTACGCCACTTTCCTACCTGACTCTGCAGTTAGTCTCAAAGAGGCACTCTGCTTACTGGAGTGGAAGGCTAAAGGGAGTCCAGGAGTGTTAGGCTCCAGCAGACATGACTTGTGATAGCTCAGGACTCACTCCTGCAAATACTGATGGTATTTACTCCTTTAAGGTCACATTGACCTTCCGATTCACTTCCCCAGAACTGCCAGGTCCTGTTGCCCCCAGGCCTCTCCTACAGCTTGCTTCCTTGCTCTGAGGCTCCCCTGAAGTACAGACTGGGCTTCCAGAATGGTTGCTGTCAGTCTGATGAGCTATGGCTGTTCCAGAAGGTCAGATTAAAGCCAGCAAACCTGTGGCTCTGGCTTTTCTCTCCCCTTCCAGGAAAGACTTGGCATTTGGCCTCTCTAGCATGCAGCTCTCCGGTGAGGCAGATGACTCCACCCAGAAGGTTTATGCCATGCTAGGTAGGTAAGGACGCAGCCCATCCCGACTGACAGCCTAAGGCTTGTAAGTCCCGTGAGACCACTTTGAAAGCCTGCTCCTGTGGGCTCTGTTTGTTGTTCAGCTTTGACCACAGCACTTCACGCTAGCTGCCAGCTCCCATTCTCCCCACCAGTGATTGCTTCGGGGTGGTACCCGCCAAGACAGCTGTAGCCCACAACTTTCACTTTACACCCGTGTCATCTAGAGATCCTGGGCTCAAACATGCTCAGGTGGCACAATCACGCTGGACCAGGTCTACATGCGGTGACTTTGAGATCTACCCCTGTGGAGTACTTCATACATCATGGAAGCTTTTACCTAGTCTGCCACCTGAGCTTGTTACAGCCCCTGTCTCTTCCCTTCCAGCTCAGCGCTGAGAACCTGGTTAATAAGTAGTCGTTGAGTGATTGGAAGGCGGGTGTGTGTGCATGCGTGTGTGAGCCTTATTTAAATCAAAAGCGCTTGTGGTTTTAATCAACCCTGTTTTCAGCATGCACGCTCAGCAGGATCTTCAGTAATCAGTTAAAGAGGAAGGGATGACTCTCCCGCGGCCGGTCCCTCCTTCGTCTTCTTAAAAAGTAACATGGTTCTTGGTTTTCCTTTCATGGCTCATTCGTGTTTGTCTTTTCTCCCCCTAACTGCTCGTGTTTCATTACTGGTTTTATTGACCTCTGTTTTATTGACATCTGTTGGAGGCCGGTCGTCATTTCCAAAACGAGACTTGGAATTTTGCAATCTGTGGCTGATGGCTCCAACGATCTTACCCTCTGCACTAGGAGGAAGACAGACTGAATGCACACATCCACTGTGCTGGCTTTAAGCTTTCCCACTAAACTCATTTCTGCAGAGAGTGACTATCAAGCATCTCTCTTGGAAACAGAACTGTAGAACTTAGTACCGTTCCCGAGTAGTTGTCAAGATCCGCTTTTTACCACTATTTGCATTAATCTTGAAACCAACCACTTCAACCTGCTTCTACTTTTCCAGGGACCAGTAATATTCTCCTCAAACTCGCCTGATTCTAGAATTGCGTCATCTCAGAAGGTGAGCCACCAATCCTACCGCTGAGGGGCCTCCTCCAGGGGGCGTGGCTTCATTTCATTGGTTCTTTTTCTCCTGACTACAAAGGTACCAAGAGGAGGCTTACCTATTCCCCATTTCATTTGTGAATGACAAACTCAATGATGATGAAATGCAAATGAAAAATAGACACTCCTGGGCCCGAGGAGGTGGTGGCTGAGTGGTTAAAGGTACTTGCTATTCCTCCAGAGGACCAAGTTAAAACTCCCAGTACCCACAACCACCTATAATTCCTGTTCCAGATCTCCCTCCCCTTTCTGGCCTCTGAGGGCACCCATACTCACATGCACATGTCCACACAGACACATACAAACACATAATTAGAAGTGAAATAAAACTCTAAAAAGAGGAGAGAAAAGTAGATCTTCAGAATAAAGGAAAAGCTCCTCAGAGCCACTTTCTTGGCTCTGTGTTACCACCCTTAGGAGTGAAAGCTCACTTAGGTCTCTGGCTGGTCAGTATGTCAACAACCAACCCTCCCCAGAATCGATGGGTGCTTTTAGTGTTTAGACAGAAGTAATAAAATTTATTTTGAGAAACATGCCATGTTTAAAAATATATCTCTATTTCCATCCAGTCTGTTCTCCTGTAGTGTTGTGCGGCCTTCTAGCTGCATTACACAGAGAACTTGGCATTCGTGTCTATTACTTGCATATTCACTGATTGTTGTGCCTTTACTTACCCCTTTTCAAAAATAATCTTGGCTGGAGAGGCGCTCAGTTAAGAGAGCTGACTGCTCTTGCAGAGGACTTGGTTTCGGCTCCCAGCACCCACATGGCAGCTCACAACATCTAGTAACTTGATTTTCAGGGGATCTGAAGCTCTGACCACCACAGGCACCAGGCATGCACATGGTGAACCTACATACTACATGCATTCAGGCATAAAAATATGTAAAAATAAATAAACCTTTCAAGAGAACCCCACATGTCTCCTACAGAGTTTTGGCAATTATTTTTTATTTTTGAATTTCCATCTTTATGATTTTTTTTGTAATTTTCTTATATTTTTATTATAAGGTAGCCAACCGTTCTTCCCGTATATTGCTCACAAATGTCCTGAAAAACAAATGATTAAAGCATTACTACATGGTGTAGATTTTTTTCCATTTCTATGCCATAGAGGACCAAAAGTCTAGAGACATCCCTGCCACAGAAAATAATTTTTTAAAGTATCTGCTGAAGAACGAGCAGGTATCCAAAGGCAGACCTGGAGATGCCAAGCAGGTTTTTCCTTTGGGGCTTTTGCTGATCTGTGACGACCCCTGTGGAAGGAGATCCTAGGTGACCTGCCAATACTGGGACTTTAGAAGAACCAAAGGAAAGGAAGAGACACACAAAATGCAGGCCAGAGCCTGGAAAACAAGGTGCTAAAGTTCAAACAGTAGCTGGATGTGGGTGTGCTCCCAGGTGCAGGGCTTGCCTAGCAGTCCATCCCCAGAACCTCAGAGTGGGGAGAGCTGTTCAATAATTAATTATATTATTAATAACAATGAACTAATTATTGAAAAGACAAAGACTGTCACACTTGATTTTTAAAATATATTTGCTTTTGTGCCCCGGATGTTTTATTTATGCACAGCATGCACATTCTCTGTTCTGCTTTGGGAGGTGGACCTATTCAGAGGCGGCCTGATTGAATTAGTGTGGAGGGGAGAGAGAGAGATAGGACCTTAGGAGGCAAGTAGAGGAAAGGAGGAGACGTATCTGTATAAGCTATTCATTCCTCTAGTCTTCTAGGAAGCAGCACCCCTCAAGGTGGAAGGCCACCAGCCCCAGGGACCAGCATCCTTCCTCTGGCTTCCATGAACTCTGCTCACAGAACAGTCTCTTCATTAACGAAAGCCTCCTTTGATTCCACTAGGCTAACTATTCTGTCTGCTTCCTGCTAGAACCGTTTTAACCATGTACAAGAAAATTATCGGAAACATTAGAAAGCCAAAATATGAAAATAAAGTGGATGGGAAACATATATACAAGGCAAATAATCAGCTAAAGATGATGGAGCCGTGTCAACATCAGATCAACAAACTGTCTGGCTCTGTATCAGCGTTACGTCACTGCTAGCAAGGGACTCGGTTCCATGAGGAAATTACACTTCTCGTCTCTTATGCATAACTTAGCTTTAAAGATACACACAGCAAGAATTTTACAACTGTAAGAAGGAAGAGCAAGCTTACGTACAATGGCAGAGATTGTTGAGTGACTAAATACAGCTGGGAGATAGAACAGTTCATGAGGCTGATAGGAGGTTTGAACACCTGTTCCGTGTGTGTTTGAGAAGCCAGTGTGCTCTTAAGTTCTTAGGTTCAGTTTCAAAATTATTCTATTAATGAAATTAGTCCCTATAATTTGGAAGAAAACTCAAAGCCAGGTGGAGTCTCTAGAAAATTCTAGTAAACATGTAAGTGAAAAACAGTGCCAGCATTCCATAAACTCTTCTAGACAGAAGCAAAGAGGAGCTGTATCCAACTAATTTGATAAAGCCAGTATAACCGTGGCAGCAGATTCCAACAACCCACTCTGAGAATTCAGACTTCTAAGCCAGTTTTTTTAAAAAAAAAAAGTGCAAGTCAGTATCAAAATCCAATTGCTTTTGTAAATAGATATATTGTGGTCTTCTTTTCTTGCCATAGTTTGGATTAATTGAATACTTTTACATTGTTTTATTTCCAGCATTGGCTTCTTAGCCACACTCTGAGCCATGGCTAAAGGATGGCAAATGCACCAAATGTTTCCGGTTGAGTTTGAACTCACATAAAACGCCATGCTCACTGCATGATGCAAAGGCATTAGCTCATGCAAAGGCTCATAGCTAGTGCAAATGCATAGTTTCTATCCTAGCTTCCCTCAGCTGTATTGGGGAAGGGGGGGGGGGTCCTGTACCTCTGTGTATTATGAACTCCTTTGTTGGTGATGTATCAGAGACAGGAATGTTTGTTTGTTTGTTTGTTTTGTTTTTCTTTAAGATGCCTTAAAGAAATAAAGAAGAAGCACTAGGGAGATTTCTCAGTCAGCCAAGTACCTGCCAAGCAAGCATGGGACCTCAGTTCAGATCCCCCAACATTCATAGTTCAAGGTGGGGTGTGCTAGACCCAGTGACACATGCCAGTCACCTTGTGTGGGGAAGGCAGAGGTAGGAGGGTCCCTCTGGGGCTCACTGGCTAGTCTGACCAAATTGGTGAGCCTCAGATTCAGTGAGAGACCTTGTTTTTAAAAGTTAGGTGGAGAGCAACAGAAGAGGACACCAGACAGAGACAGTTTCAGACAGAGACACAAAGAGAGAGAAAGCGGGAGAGAGAAAAACCAAGAGAGGGAAACCCCCTATTCTTCAATGTTTATCACACACCTGCGTTTCCTGCTGCTTTTCCTTCTTCTTTTTCTAGATCCAAATTCTCACCTGGTGCCATTATTTTTTTCTGCTTGAAGAATTCCCTTTCCCTTTTCTAAGACAGGTCTCCTATATAGCCAGTAACTGGCCCATAACTCACACTCCTCTCGGCTCAGCCTCCCAAGCGCCAGATTCACAGGTGTGTTCCTTTGCTATCACTTGGCATGCTGGCAGTAAATTCGCTCAGCTTTTGCTTAATACACTTGTTAGTACCTTTATTATAACCCGTTTGGGCTTAGATATAGAATCTGGTTTGGCAAAATGTTTTGTTTAATCTCGGCACTTTGAAGATACTACATCTTCATCTGACCTCTGTTGTCTTTGGTGGAAAATGCTTGCATTTGCCATGTGGATGCTACTTACGTCTGAGCCAACCAGTATGCTCACACACTTCCCTGCCCACGTTATACAAACTCACAAGTCTGCTGTATACAAAATGAGTAAACAGACAAAAGGCACATTTCCATATTCCAGGGACACCGGAGAACACCAATCAGCTTTTTATTGCCTCCCTAGTAAATATGAGAGGACGCCCAGGAACCTGCCAGGCATTTGAGGGAGTTATCCAATATTAAAGCCGACATCAGCTCTAGCAAAGATTAAACTTGGCAAGGGAAAAGGGCAACTCAGGCAGCGAGTGGAAACTAGAGAGCTACAGAAACGGCGGCAGCGGCGGTAAAACCGGAGCCAGCTGCTGCAGTTTTTATATGCACACGGGAAGATAAATGCCTTCAAAACCCAAATATGAGGCAGAAATTAAAAAAAAAAAAAAAGATCCAAGCTAGAATCTAGCTGAGTGTGGCAGCGTACCCTTGTGGTCCCAGCTGCTCAGTGGGCTGAGGCAGGAGGACCATTTCATCCCATGAGTCCAAGACTAGCCAGAGCAACGTAGTGAGATTTTGTTTTTAAAAGAAAAAAAAAATCAGTAACTAAATCAGACAATAAATTAGAGGCATGACCCTCAGAAAATGAGATGGGGGTATAGAAGAAATGCTGACTATTGACTGAAGGACTTGTGTTAGGACAGGAAGAGAAGTGGGGAGCTGAGCATGTGCAGGATGCTGTGAGTACTGGGTTCTCACTTCCGGGGCGGGATGGTGTAAGTACTGGGTTCTCATGTCCAAGGCAGGATGGTGTGAGTACTGGGTTCTCACATCCAAGGCAGGATGGTGTGAGTACTGGGTTCTCACGTCCGGGGCAGGATGGTGTGAGTACTGGGTTCTCACGTCCGGGGCGGGAAGGCATTGGGCAGTATTTGAAGTCAAGGAAAAGGGGCAGTGCAGGAGAACATTTGGAATCTGGGATAAGTGCCAGGAAAGGACATCCAGAGTATTTAAAGGAAGCTATATGTTGTGATCAATGGGATCCCCAGAAGGAGATGGGAACCAAGAAAGGGCTGCTCTGTGTTATAAATCTCAGAGCGTCATCTGGCTTTACACAGAGCACCATCTCAACCCCACACCGCAGGAAATAAAAGGATCATTGGGTTAACACTTGGAGACAGGGCACTTACATGCATGTGTGAGGCTCTGGGTTCCATAGCATCATCATAAAATTAATAACTGAATTAGCTAATTAACAAACAGATGGCACCCAGTCAAACTTAACAGGGCTGCTAAGAAAAGCACCAATCGTACCGGTATGCTCCCATAAAGCTTGTTACCCAGCACAGACAGCAGTTTCTGAAGCAAAAATTTTGTTTTCCTTGGTGCATTCATTTCTACTGCTATGATAAAATACCATGACAACAGCAACTTAAGGGAGAAAGGCTTTATCTTGGCTTACAGTTCCAGAGGGACACAGTCCATCCTGGTGAGAAATGTGGCAACTGGCAAGGAAAGTGTAGAGGCCTATGCAGGAAGCTGGCTGATTCTGCCACAATCTGCACATGGAAAGTAATACAAAATCAGCAAGTAGAGCTAGGCTGTAGGTCCCCAAAGCCTGCCCCCCACCCCAATGCCATATGAACTTCCAGCAAGGTTCTATAACTAGCCAAACAACGCCACCAGCTGGAGACCAAGTATGCAAATGCGTGACTATAGGGGACACCCTTCATTCAAACCACATTTCTTTCTGTTGTACATAATCCATCATGCTCTGGAAATATTTAATGACGAATTCCAGAAACTTGCCGTTCCTATGCTTTCAAGTGTATGCTGTTCTGAGCAGGGTGATGACTCCTGTTCTGCACTACCCAGGTGAAGGCGTGAGTCTTCCCTTTGCCCGCTGTATTCACACTGGCTACACTACCCTCGTGTTAGTCCCATAGTAACTGGTTTAGGCTATCAAGTTAACTGTCTCACTAAATGAATACAGTGTCTGTGTTCAGCGAGCTGTTGTCTAGTTAATAGAGGCCCCAAGCATAAGCAGAATGAGGCTGGCGATTCACATGCGCCAATGAAGACCCATCAAGTGCTTCCTCTAGGTGTGAAGGTGACGGTCTTCACCTGAGCAAGAAGAGATATGTGGAGGTGGCTGTCTTCTACAGTAAGAATGGCTTTTCCAGCCATAAAACTGTGAAAAGGGAAAACATTTACTCGTAGAAGTTATAGCCACAGTGCAAGCTGAGTTCAGATGGTAACGGCATCCAACATGAGAGTGAATGCACAGGAAGAGCTGCGCCTCCACGGAACAGGGCTATCTGCAGTTCCCAGCATCCACTGGGGCACAGGGAGAGCTGTTCCTCCACGGAACAGGGCTATCTGCAGTTCCCAGCATCCACTGGGACTCTCAGGCCATATTCCTACAGATGCCTCACCCAAATAATTGGAGTTTGGAGTTTTTGGATCCTTCTGGCATTTGAAACAGCATTGTTCAGGGATTTAATGACTACAAAATCCAAGGGGAGTCAATCAGTCTTTCTGTGTCTCTCTCTGTCTCTGTCTCTCTGCGTGTGTGTGTGTGTGTGTGTGTGTGTGTGTTGCTGTATATGCCCTCCTCCAAACCATTTCCTCAGTGCCCCTTACCTTCCTTCCTCTTTTGCCATAATGAGGATTTAAAGTGCATTTTAAACTATATGTTAGGTTTATTGAGTAAATGTTGCTATAGATAGCAACTGTGTGTATATAATATATACACAGTAATTTTGAATAACAGACCAAAATTACTTTGACCAAAATTTTTGACTTATAATTCACACATCATAAAAGTGACCTTTCTCAGGTGTTCTTGTGGAGTTTTGGCTTTTATTCGTTTGTTTGGTTTGGGTTTTGTTTTTGGGTGTTGTTGTTGTTTTGTTTTGTTTTGATACAGGGTATTGTGTTGTTGTTGTTTTGTTTTGTTTGATACAAGGGATTGTGTTGTTGTTTTGTATTGATACAGGGTATTGTGTTGTTGCTCTTTTGTTTTGTTGACTCAGGGTATTGTGTAGTCTAGGCTGTCCTGGAACTTCTATAGACCAGATTGGCTTCAAACTCAGAGATATACCTGCTTCTGCCTGCCAAGAGCTGAGATTAAAGGAGTCAGCCACCACAGACTGACTAATGTATAGCCTAGCTTGGCCTCAAACTCATGATCCTCCTGCCCCTCCACACACGTGCACGCGCGCGCACACACACACACACACACACACACACACTTCAGGTGTATATATTCTTATAAATAGATGTGGGTAGCCTTTTTCATTCTTTTTACCCACATCTTTGTGCTTAAACTTTATGATTGGTTTCCTGGACCCCAGAATTTAAAAACTGTTCATTGAACCATTAAACTGGAACTTACATATTTGGTTTTCTAGCCCTTTCTCCTTTTACTGTATTTCAACTAAAGTACTTCCTCCAGCATGTATTAAGTCTGGGAGTGTGGGAGATGTAATAGAGTCTTAATTGTTAATAACTTCTTGTATAGACAAGAAAAGCTAGGAATTCAAACTCTTAGCTCATAGTCATAATACAACAGAACCTCTCCCCCTCCATGCCCCATGTTGTCTTGTTATAAATTCCTCTCTCAGGGATCTTTAAGGTTAACTTCAGAAATCTGGGCAAAGAAAAGCCTCCTTACTGCTGGTGAGCTCAACCTCAGTCCTCTCTTAATAGTGGTTCTTTCTCTGAAAGTAGAAATAATCCTTTTTACTTGTTGGGAATGTAATTCATCCGGGGAAATGCATTGGGAAGATAATAGGTAGAGATAAAGCTGTTGACTGGCAGCCTACAATGGCATTATCCAGGGATTATCCTTGGCCTCTGGCAATTACAGTCACCCAGGATCCACTGTTGGCACCTGGAGGCAGCCTACTGCCAGTGCCAGTCCCAGCGTGTAAGCAGGTGGATTGGACTGTCTTCTGTGATCTCAAGAATCTGATGTCAAAACAGCCAAAGCATACAGAGTGGAGATCTCTTGAGACCCCTTCTGGGAACAACTGTGTAGTCCTAGTCTTTGTCATAGTGGATTTGAACAGGCTTACTGGAGACCCTGAGGACTCATACCTTCTAGTTAAATGCTTTGCTCAAAGCAAGGTCAAACCCTACAACTGCCTGTAACAGCCATCCTGTTGAGTGTGGGTTCTGGCTGACATGGAGTGGCCCTGGGTGTGTCAGCCTTCTCTTGATTCTCTTGATTCTTTTTCATCACCATGTCTCACCTTCCTCTAGGAAATGGCAAATGTAAAGGCCCCAGGGAACTGCATCCTCACACTTGGGGAAGGATACAGTAGGTAACTCTTTCATCAAACTTGAAATGAAGAAAACATCCCTTCACCCCCAAAACTAGGGCTGTGGAGCAGGTCTTTCTGCCTGATGTGCTCGCTGAATCCCCAGTGTCTGACTTGACTGACTCAGTGACAGTGGGCACTGGAGAAGGGACATATGCAGGGTTTGATTATTGCAGGGACTGGATTTCCCAGGTGACTCTGTTCATTTCCCTGGCTGCTTTGGGATCCAGCGTGGCATGTATGACTTCTGACATTACGTGGTGAAAGCTTTAATTAACATCTGGCCCAGTGGTTCTGCTTGAGGAAATCCACTGAAAGAAAGTTGCCTGTCCTGTAGCAAGTGATAGTTCTAGTGAGCGTGCTTACTTTAAGAGACAGGGCGGGGAAGGGGACAAATGTTCCAATATAATCCATGCTAATGGGTTGGATAAGAAGTGGTTACAGGACTGGGAAGATAATTCAGTCAATCAAGTGCTTGCGGTACAAGCATGAGAACCTGTATTTGATCCTTAGTGACCACATAAAAAGCCAAGCAGAATAATGCAGGCCTGCAATCCTAGAACAGGGAGAAAGGAAAAAGAGGGAACCCCTGGGGCTCACTAGTGCTTAGCCTATTTGGCAAGCTCTAGGCCAGTGAGAGCTTGTCTCAAAAAAAATCAAGATTGATGGCTCTTGAGAAACAACACCCAGTGTTGGACTCTTGCTGCCTACCTTCCACAGGTATGTGTGTGTGCATACACACATGTGCACAGAAAGAGAGAGAGAGAGAGAGAGAGAGAGAGAGAGAGAGAGAGAGAGAGAGAAGAGAGAAAGAAGAGAGAAAGAAGAGAGAGAAAGGGTTATTCATGTAGTGAAATCTTTTCCTTAAAAAGAAAAACCCTGATGTTTTTAGCTATTAATTTATTCATTCTGAAAACATATGTTGAACATCAATTATTTGATGAACACTTTACCACATACTGAAGCTGATGCCCGTGTGAGAGCAGCACATTCCTGCAAACAGAGAACTAGTAAATAAATAACTCCCGAATGCAGCAAATAGCATGTAGCACTAAGTGGGAAGGAGACGACACACAGCATAGAAATATCTGTGCATGCAGATGCTCGTGCATAGAAAGTAGCCGAGAAGCCCGTGCCAGAGCAGTTGCAAATGGCTTTTATTTTCCCTTTTTGTGCTTCAATATTTAATAGCCTGTCTTATGTAAGTAGCAGAAAATAAGTTTTTAAAAAAAGAGTCATCTTCAAATTCCTTTCATGTTTTAAAGCCTTGTACTTTTTACCATATGTCTGGAATAGTGTTCTTCTTTTAAGATTATTTTATTTTGTGTCCATATGTGTGTAGACTGGTGCACATGAGTTACAGGTGCTATAGAGGCCAGAAGAAGGCAGATACGACACAGTGCTGGGAAGCCAGCTTGGCTCCTCTCCAAGAGCGGCAAACACTCTTAGCCATGGGCCGTCCATCTATCCAGCCCCTGGAACAGTTGTCTTCATGTCTTATGAAGGCAGGAAACTGAAAACAGCATCAAAGTACAAGAAAGGGGGGAGAAATGCATTCAAAATTGACCTGTAACCTTAGGACAGGTTGTAAAGCTCATACCATACTGTTGGGAGCACGAGCTGGGTTCCTGTGGCCCTACTTCGTGAAAACTCATTTTCTGTGTTCCTACTTCTCAGCTCCATGATTTCTTAGCATATTGCCTGGTCCCTCAGAGGTGCTCATAAATATCTTGCAGATTTAAGGAACAAAACTACAAAGCAGATGTGAGCAAAACACTCCTTGTTCCCCTCGGCTCCCTGCCAATGCGGCTTCCACAGTGTGCTTTGACACATCTTTGAAGACCTATCATTTGTTTTGAGCAAACAGTTCGAGTAAATTTCCAAGCTTGTAAAGTGCTTGCAGTTTTTACCACATCGGAAAAGTGTTTGGCTCTTAATCACCTGCGAAGCTGTGCAGCTTCTCGAAGCGGCGCTATGCAAGGTTAACCTTTTAGGGTTTTTACACTGACAGTCTCAGGTTGTGAGGAGATGCGCTCCTTTTAATACTGGATCTCACTTCCAAGAATGTAGCCTGCAAGTACACTTAGGAAGACATGAAGGGAGCTGAGCATGGTGGGGTGTATCTGTAATCTCAGCATGCAGCATGCCCAGATAGATGGATCCACTGAGACTCTGCCTTAAAACAAAATATAAAATGACATATTCAGCCAGGAGTGGTGGTACACACCTTTAATCCCAGCACTTGAGAGGCAGGCAGATCTCTGAGTTCAAAGCCAGTCAGGGCTGTTACATAGAGAAGCCCTGTCTCAAGAAGGAAAATGAAAAAAGAAAACAAACAAACAAAACAACAACAAAAAGACATTTTTGTCAGATTTTACTTGTCGAGTACTGTGGTAGCAGTCCCCCTATGCCAGCTGGTATTCTGGTACATAAAATTGTTTTCAGTCCTCTGTAGGTGCAGAAGCTAAACAGCTAAACAGAGCAGAGGTGAAGTAACTCCACTAAATGTTACCTAGCTTGTAGAAAGCAGAGCCAGGATGCACACTGTGCCTGCCTCTCTGCTTCCCTCCTTATATGATGCAAGCTGCATTACAGGTTGCAAGGTCACAGCCGTTATGTGCAATTTTACCAATCAGAAGCAAACTAAGTTCCCACCCATGAGGGGACCATGTAAATAAATAACATTCCCTCTCTGCAAGTCTGCAAGAGGATGACCCCATGATGTACAGCTAATGGAAATAGCAGGGCACCACGGGCGCTACATGGGGTGTTGCTAATGGGAGTGGGGCAGAATATGTCTTCATATGTTCTTGAATTAGGATAAAATATGTAGGGGGTACTGAAGAGAAGCCTCAGAAAAATTCTTGCTGAGTAACGTCCCAGCACCCACCTAAAAGCCTGGTGCTATTGGTGCATCTGAAACAGCAGTGACGGGCCAGTGTCTGGAGCTTGCTAGCCAGTTGGTCTAGCCAAGTCAGTGGGCTCTGAGTTCAGAGAGAGACCCTGCCTCAGACACAGACAAGGTGGGGGTGTGGAGGGGGCGTGGCAAGAGCCATGCACAGAAAATATGGTGGGTGTTTATGGTTTTAAGAGAATCATTCCAATGGCCTGTCATAAAAATGAAGTCTTCCTTCTATTCCTGAGAGGTAGCCTCCCTTCTCCCCGCTCCGGCAGGGTGGTGCCTGGGAGGGCTTTCCTCTGTTTCCTCCTCCACTATTGATCCTGAGGACAGAACAGCTTCTTTTGTTTGTCCTCCTAAAACTGTCTCCCAAAATAAGACTCTAATTTTGGTGAGTTGGCTTTTTGTGGGTGTTTTTGGAGACATCCTATAGGACTGAAATAACTGTTGGCGAAATGATAGTTTACTGAGCCCTTGGGCTCTGTCCTTCAGTAACCACGGTCCCCTGTAATCACCGCTCATCACTCAGTAGTTAAAGAGCCCAGACTCCTTTGCGGTTTGAAATATAGCTTTAATTTGATCCTAAGGAGTTCGGGATGGATAGAGTAATTGCCACAGCTGTGCTTTCGGCAGCTGTGTGAGACACTCAGTGTCACAGTCAAGTGTGCACCTGTGAACCATGTGAAGGGTCTTAGCCACCATGTGTCTGAAGGAGCCAGACTCTTTGGAAGTCCATGAACTAGGAAAAGGTCTGCTACTACAGGTACAGGGACCCTACCTGTGTATACTTCCTCTAATGCTGCCCAGGCCAAGCCAGCCACAGGTAATTCAGGGTCTGACATGGGGCCAGGCCTAATTCTGTCTTCTGTGGCTATAACAAAATACTTGAGGCTTAGTCATCTACAGTGATTAGTGGTTTACTTAGCTCATGGTTCTAGAATCTAGGAAATCCAAGAGCATGTTACCAGCATCTGGTGAAACCATTTTGCTGCATCAAAATGTGGAGGAGGGTATCCCACGGTGAGTCAGAGCTAGTGTGCTGGCTCTACTCTCGCTCAGTTCTCCTTGGACATCTAATGGGGCCTGACTCTCATTAGATAATCTACTCATTTCCCCAAATGCACCCCCAAATGTTATCATTATGAATTAGGGGATTATGTTTACAACATTTGAACTTTGGAGGGACACATTTAAAGGATAGCAGGCGATCTGGGGGCTGTAACTTTAGGACTAGCCAAAACAAAAAACATAGTTACAAATGAGTCACCCATCTAACAGATTACCACACCATGGTATTGTGAGTTGTAGACCAGCCCTGGCTACTACCCTGGCTACTACCCTGCCTACCCCTCTTCTAGAGCCAGGGGGCCATGAGGGGCGGGGCGTGTTGGTACATTGATGAACATGAGTCCTCTGTGCAGAGATTTAGTGAGCCCAAGAGATGCCCATTGGAGCAAAATCTAAAGCTGTCCTGGCTGAGCTGTCCCCATTGCAAAGCAATCTCTGCACAGGTTTCTAGGGACAGATGCCTACCTTTGTAGCAAAGAGATGTCAGGATGGGTGAGGGGGTGACAGTCAAACTCAAAACCCAAAGAATGAGCACAGTACTACTGCTCCCAAACAGGGCTTGGTTTTCCTAAACGGTTTCTAGGAATACTGTTCAGGAAAGAAGCCCTAAAAGGGTGACCCAAACCACAGATGTCTGTTACCTGGCTTGTGTGTTTTCACGATATCAGATGTCCACATGATGGTGTGGTGCTGACTCAGTGCTAACGAGCTTGCTTAGTGAGTTCAGGGAAGGCCCTGGGTTCCAAACCAGCATCATACATGTGTGTGCACACCCATAGGAGATATCTGGAAATGTCAGGTTAAGCATCCTACTTCTCTTCACACTTAGCATACCTAGCTACATGGCTGTTGTTTCCACTTGGAGAAGGAAGGTAGATCAGGGTCCTCACCACCCCCATCATAGGCTGGGTGCCCTGCCATCCTACTCTGTCTTCCCCATACCTCAGCATGCCCTCTGATAGCGCCCATCTTGCCACTTACCTTTCTGTTTTTCAAGCATAGCTTCCTGTCCTAGCTTCAGCGGGCATTTTGTCCCCAAGACCTCTCTCACCTTCCAGTCCCATACCATTACCTGGGCTGGCTATAGACAAACAAGCCTGAGACCAAATTCCTTTCTGCTTTAGATTAGAGGATCCAAATACAATGGCCCTTGAGTGCAACCTAGTGTCTCATGGGAAGTCAACAGACAAGGCTCTTTGCTCTGTCTGATACCTAGTCTGCCCCAGAGGCTCACAGAGCTAGCTATTGCCAGTTTGTGAGCACAGCGTCTTCAAAGGCAGCTATGGTGAAGAGGGGCAGGGAGCCAAAGGAACCTCTAGGTCCAAATCAGAGTTCAAATCAGCCAGCCTCCCTCCAGCAGGCTCAGGGAATGCAGCTGGTGGTCTAGCTAGTCCAACAATGGCTTTCCACCAACAGAAGGTCTAGTAGTTGTTCAGTCCACAAGGCTAGATGTTTCAGCTGGTCTTCAGTATATGCTAGAATCCCAAAGAAGTAGGCTCACCAATTGTGAGAGTCAACAGATTTGGTGACTCAGTAGATAAAACTATTTTCCAGTGTGGGAAAATAAAGAAAATGATGCTGCTGATTGGTTGCTCCCACCATCTCTGGATCAACTGAACAAGGAAAGGAATGAGCTCCCTGATAAAGTTAGCTTCAAGCATCTCAGAATATGATGAAGGGCAATAATGAATTCAGCGATAAAATGCACCGGCTCCAGATGGTCACAGTCTCAAGGTTTCTAAGTGTGCTCTGGAAGAGAATCTTCTCTCCAGCAGTCACAGAGCTCAAGTTACGGAAAATTAAACCAAGGCCCTCATTTATAAGGTTGGCTAAATTCTAACAAAGATTCAAGTCCCAGCCTTGGAGGGTTTCTTCGTTAAAGTAAGGGCACGTTGATTGGTAAAGGATGGAACCATGTAACATGGGATAGAGATGGATGGGAGGACCCAAGAGAGGCTGAGAGCTTTGGACCCCGAAATTCCAAAGGGCTTATCTCACCTGAGGAAGTGCTCTCTCCACCCTCAGTAGATCTCACCTCCAGCCCCTGAAATATTACCTGTTCCACTTTTGACTAAGGGAATCAATCCTTCATCGTCTGCTAAACCAACAGTGACTTTCCCTGAAGGAGATGCCAGATAAGACATTATTGATGTCCCTCTGTCCCTACCAATAGCTGCGTCTAGACCTACAACCAGGCTGGGAGGAGGAAAGTGTAGTCCATAAGGAGGTGTGCTACACTACTCAAGAGCTAAATTAGTTTGCTAATGCATTCAAGCAGAAGTCTCGGGAATATGTGTGGGAATGGATGTTAAGGGTGTGGGATAATGGTGGAAGGAACAAAACCTGGATCAGTCTGAGTTTACTGAATGGAGATTCTAGGTTGAATATGTAAGGTCAATTTAAAAAGTGTCAAAAGTTTGTTTTTGAATGGTTAGCTGAAGCATTTGTTAAAAGGTGGCCTACTGAAAAAGAGTTGGAGATCCCTTGGCTTAGTGTTGATGAAGGGATTGCAAGGCTCAGGGAAATTGCAATGCTAGAGTGGGTACACTGTGTAAAACCTAATCCTCCGCAATGGAAAGTCCAGAAGACACGTCCTTCACTCATCCTATAAGCTGCAAAAGGGGGACCAGCACATTTGAAGAACGTTGTTCTCGACCTTAATCTTGTCCCAGACCTTAGGGTCTGAGACACTGCTGTTCAGCTGAATGAATTAAATGCAATGGGTTTAATTGGATCATAAGGTAGGAGAGGCCAGGTGACAACACTGAATCGCCAAAGGCAAAGTGATTGTAGTTATTGTAATGAGCAGCACAGACAAAGCAATGTCCATAATGGACTGACCCATAATGGTCAGCACAGGCAGTGATTTTTATGATGGCATGACTTGTATGGGCCTATGGTATTGGCTAATCAATTATGGCATTTCCACGAATGAAACAGATAAGCCTACTGAATTTTTGCTTGATCTGTATAAGTGGAAAAACTCTCAAACAAATGAAAGAAAGGTCCAAAGGGGAATCTTCTTGGCCTATGAACCAACTTTCAGACTTGAGCTAGTTTGCAGACCTAGAATACCTTGAGTAAAGTAACAGCTAGTTTCCCCTATGGACCTTGATAAGATACCCAAGAGTTTTACTGTTACCTTTTCTCTAGTCCTTCCCCAAAGGAACCTAGTGCTTTTATAGTGGTACACTAGGAGAAAGGAAACAATCAGACTTTCCAGGGCCTATTTAATACTGGTTCTAAATTAACACTAAGTCAGGGAGATCCCAAGAAACACAGGGGCCCTCCAGTTAAAGTAGGGGCTTATGGAGGTCGGGTAGGTGATTCATGGAGTTTTGGCTGAAGTCTGATTTATAGTAGGTTCAGGGTTCCCCCAAACTCCCTAGTACCAGAATGTATAATTGGGATAAATATAGTTAGAAGTTGGCAGGATTCTCAAATGGTTTCCCTGACCTGTGGAGTGAGGGCTACTATGGTTGGAAAGGCTAAATGGAAGCCTTTAGAGTTGTCTCTGTCAGGAAATAGTGAATTAAAAACAGAATCACATCCCTGGATGAACTACAGAAAATTACTGTCACCATTAAGGACTTGAAAGACACAGGGGTGTTGGTTCCCACCACATCTCCCTTTAACTCTCCTATCTGGTCAGTGCAGAAGACAGGTGACTTATGGAGAATGACAATTGACTCTCAAAACCTCAATCAAAGTAGAGAGTCAAATTGCAGCTGCTATGCCAGATGCAGTGTCCTAACCAGAGCAGATGAACACATCTCCTGGTACATGGCATACAGCTATTGATCTAGCAAATGACTTTTTCTTGGTACTTGTCCAGAAAGATTACCAGAAGCAATTTGCTTTCTGTTGTCAAGCCCAGCAGTGCACCTTTTCAGTAAGTCAAGGATACATTAACCTCCCAGCTCTGTGTTATAACTTAGTTCAAAGAGATCTTGATTGTCTGTCTCTTCCAGAAAGTATCAGATTGGTTCACTATACTTATGGCTTTATACTTGCTGGACCAAGTGAGATGAAAGTAGCAACCACTTCAGACTCCTTGATAACACATATGCACTTCAATAGATGGAAAATAAATCCAACCTAAATTCAAGGGCTTTCTACCGTAGTGAAATTCTTTGGAGTCAAGTGGTATGGCTATGCAGAGATATTCCTTCTAAGGTAAAGGGTAAGTTATTGCACCTTGCCCCTTTCCCACCAAGAAAGAAGCACAACATTTAGTTGACATATTTGGATTCTGGAGACAACACATTTCTCATTTTGATATATTACTCCAGTCCATATACCAAGTGACTTGGAAAGCTGCTAGCTTTGAGGCCTGGGACAGGAGAAGGCTCGTCAACAGGTCCAGGCTGCTGTGCAGGCTGCTCTACCACTCTGACCATATGATCCAGCAGACTCTATGATACTTGAGGTGTCAGTGGCAGATAGAGATGCTGTTTGGAGCCTTCAGCAAGACCTTATAAGTGGATCAGAGAAGAGAAAGACCTTTGGGATTTTGGAGCAAGGCTCTACAATCATCTGCAGACTATTGTTCTCCATTTGAGAGATAGGTCTTGGCCTGGTATTGGGCATTGGTGGAAACTGAATGCTTGATAATGGACCACCAAGTTACCATGTGACCTGAGCTGCCCATCATGAGCTGGGTGTTATTGGACCCACCAAGTTAAAGTAAGGTGGACACAGCAGCAATCCATTATCAAATGGATTGTGATTGGCCCTGAGTATTTCTGGAGGTCACAAGCAAGTTACATGAAGAAGATGCCTGAATACCACTGGTTTCTACTCCCAATACAATGCCGTCTGCTGCAAGCATGCACCTATAACCTCATGGGGTGTTCTCTATGATCAGTTGACTGAGGAAGAGAAGACTAGGGCCTGGTTTGCTGATGGTTCTGCACATGAGGCAGGCACCACCCAGAAGTAGATAGCTGCATCATTACAATGCCTGTCTGGGACAACTCTAAAAGACACAGGCAAAGGGAAATCTTTACAGTGGACAGAACTCTGGGCAGTACACATGGCCATACATTTTGTTTGGAAGGAACATGGCCCGATATGAAATCTCATGTTCACTGATTTCATGGGCTCTAGGAAATCAATTGGCTGTATGATCAGGGACTTGGAACAAGCATGATTGGAAGATGGTGAGAAAAGACATCTGGGGACAAAGTATGTGGATAGATCTCTCCAAATGGACAAAGTATGTGAAGAGATACTTATGTCCCGTGTAAATGCTCAGCAGAAGGTGACTAAAGCAGAGGAGGAGTTCAGTAATCAAGTAGATGGATGACCTGTTCTGTAGACTGTCAGTTATCCCTGTCAGTGTTCAGTGAACCCATGAACAAAGTGGTGGCAGAGATGGAGCGTATGCATGAGCTTGATATGGACTGCCACTCACCAAGGATGAACTGGCTACAGCTGCTGTTGAGGGCCAGATCTGCCAGTAGCAGAGCCCCAGACATAGCACCATTCCCTGTGGTGACTATCCAGTGACTTGGTAGCAAGTTGACTACATCGGACCACTTTCTCTGTGGAAAGGATAACACTATGTCCTTATTAGAATAGATACTAATTCTGGTTATGGCTTTGCCTTTCCTGCATGTAGTACTTCTGCCAAAACCACCATCATGGACTTACAGGATGTCTTGTTTACCCTCATGATATTCCACACAGTATTACTTCTGACCAAGGAATGAACGTCACAGCCAGAGAAGTACGACAGTGGGCCCACGATCATGGAGTCCACTTATATTACTATGTTCCCTCACCATCCTGAAGCAGCTTGCCTGATAGAAAGATAGAATGGCCTATTGAAGACACAGTTACAGCATCAATTATTTTGAATAGTGTCTAATGTATGGTTCAGTTTCCTCCCAAGCCAGGACCCACAGGTCCAGGAACCAAGGTGTAGAAAGGAAATAGTTCCACTCACATAGTATCACCCTTACTGACTCACTAGGAAAATTTTCCCCTCCTGTTTCTTCTGCCTACAGCTCTGCTGGCCTAGAAGTTTTGGTTCCAGAGTGAGGGGTTCTTCTGCCAGGAGACACAGCAACCATTCCATTATACTAGAAGCTTAGACGTCCCCCTGGCCACTTTGGGTTTCTGATGCCCTTAAGCCCAACAAGCTAAGAAAGGATTAACAGTGTTAGGAGGGGTGATTGATCCAGATTACTAAGAGGAAACTAGATTGCTTCTCCACAATAGAAGAAAGAAAGATTATGTCTAGAGTACCTGAGATTTTTTTGCGGTGGTTCTTCACCTTCCTAATGCTGGAACCCTTTAACACAGTTCCTCATGTTATGGTGAACCCCAACCATAAAAATTATTTTCTTTGCTACTTCATTACTGTAATTTTAGTACTGCTATGAATCGTAAAGTGAATATCTGCGTTTTCCAGTGGTCTTTGGCAATACCTGTGAAAGGGTTAGGATCTGAACCCACAGGTTGAAAACCACTGCTTTAGGGCATCTCTTGGTGCTACCGTGTCCTGTGATTAAAGTCAATGGGAAACTACAACAAGCTAACTAAGACAGGATGCCAAAGGGCAAAGAACCTTCAGGAATAAAGGTATAGGTCACTCCACTAGGAAAAGAGTCAAGACCTGCTGAGGTGCTTGCCAAGAGTGGAGGAAATACGGAATAGGTAATAGAGGAAGGTACCAATACATACTAGCTAAGGCCACGTGAACAGAGGAATATAACTGATATGAGTGTTTGTCAAATATTGTAAAGAATGTATTTGTACAGATATTTGTGCTCTCTTTCCTCAATTTATCATGTAATATAGTATCAATTTAGAAAATATCAGTGGTCATCATATTTAAGTTTGAAGTACTATAAGAGTGTCCCTCTAGGGACATTGCCACCTAGTCTAAAATTTATAATCCATTTGTGGTTATATGAGGGGTCATTATATCACATTAGGTGTAATTATGACATGGTTATTGTTTTCATTTGGAAATTAATCATGAAATAAGGAGATATGATTGTGTAAAGTTGACAAGGAGTGGACTTGTGGTGGCTATTCTTGGTTGTCACCTTGACTACATCTAGAATATCTGGAATGAACTAAAACCCGTATGGCTGGGCACACTTATGAGAGGTTATTATTATTAAATCATTTGGAGCGGGAAGACCCATTTTAGTCCAGATCTTTCAAGGTCCAATTAATCAGATGTATTTGCCTCCTTAAGTTTGCAACCTAGTTCACGCCATGGACTTTCAGTATGCTCTGAACTTCTACGAGAGGTTTTGGTAACTATTGATCCTTATACTTCTGTTGCTCTAGAAACACTTCTGGTACCAAAACTTGTGTTAGTCCAGATTTTCTAGAGGAACAAGAATATAGAATGAATGTGTATGTGTGAGATAAACATATCCTATATATTTATTTATATCTCATACACACACACACACACACACACACACGTGTGTGTGTGTGTGTGTGTGTGTGTGTGTAT
>NW_021604712.1:9274177-9308014 GCF_004785775.1 Grammomys surdaster | reverse complement strand
CTTTTTATTAAAATTGGTTCACCTAGTCCAACAATGACTGTCTACCAGTGGAAAGTCCAAAGATCCATTAGTTGTTCAGTCCACAAGGCTGGATGTCTCAGGTGATCTTTAGTACACACCAGAATCCCAAAGAAGTAGGCCCTAATGCTAGTGATGGAATGGACTTGCCACCAAGAGTGAGCAGGCAAAGAGAGCCAGCTTCCTTCCTCCATGTCCTTTATACAGGCTGCCAGGAGAAAGTGTAGCCTAGATAAAAGGTGGATCTTCCCAGCTCAAGAGATCTAGATTAAAGGTCTATTTTATTACCTCAAATGCTCGAGATTTAAAAATGGATTGGAAATGGTAGGAACACTTAAAATAATTTAATCTAGAAAAGATTCCTCACAGGTGTACCCAGCGACTTGCGTTTTAGTTCATTCCAGGTGTAGTCGAGTTGACAACCAAGAGCAGCTGTTACCAGATCAACAGGTGGGTGGGAAATGATGTAACAACAGAAAGCCTGCTGTAGGGGTCGAAGCTAGGCAGCATCTGATTGTCTTATGAGTGACAGAGGCTGCTGCACATGCTCAGTGGTCTGCAGATATATCCCAAGCTTTGGGGGATGATGATGGTTTTGGTGTCTTTCAGGAAAGTTGAAAGAATGGAGTCTCATTTTATATGGCACGGCCGAGCACCCTTACCGCACCTTCAGTTCCCATCAATCTCGCTCACGGATGCTGGAGATTTCAGTCCCGGAGCAGGAACCTCCCAAGGCTGCTGGATCACCAACGCAGGCAGAGACTCCAGAAGATGAGGAAGAGTACACAGGTAATAAACCTGAGTGAGAGGAGATGGGTAGCCTCCCAACTTCACTTTCCACTGTAGCTCTCAAAGACGGGGCCCTTTCGGGCAAAAGGTGGGGTTTTGGTTTTAAGTCTTCCCTTGCCTGGAAGTTGTAATAATGACAGTAATTTGCACTCACACAGCTCCTTCCATCCAAGGCTCTCCTAATACTTTACAGACCAGTAAGTATACTTCAAACCAGTAAGTATTTTCTGACCTTTCAGGCTGGGCCACTGAGCTCCTTCCAATATGCCTAACCAGAACTGGGGCTTGCCCTGGGTTAATTAACTTAGTTCCAGGGTTGCCCCCTTTCTTCAAAGTCCCTTATCACAAGACTCAATATCTGGACTCTCTCAAGTCCATCCATTTGAGCAACCAAAAATGAGAGGGAAACTTGGGTTCCATGAGCTTGTTTCCAAAAAGGGAGAAGTGACCACTCTCCAGGACCACTTCCCTAGTACCCAGGAGAGGTTGTTATAGGTGAATTGGTACAGACTAATGCTATGCAAAACATCTACAGAAGCTCACAGCATGTAAAGACCCCTGGTGTGGAGGCTTCTACACCTATCCCATTGGCATGGTGGCCTCAGTCTCCAGACCACTGGCTCATTTGAAAGGTAGCTAGGAGCCACTCTAACCCAAAGATGCCATTGGACACCTCCAGCCCCTGGGCAGAGCACAGATGTTATTTGAGCTTGTAGAAGCTCATTTTCCTCTGGGTCATCCCACAGCAATTATATGGCACTGGTTGTTTCTGGTTGGGCATATTTTTCTTAGCTAAATGTCCCAGCTCCTTGACAAATGATGGGTGATATCTCAGATATGGATAACTAGATTGAAACTTCCACCAATACAAATCAAGCATAAACCCTGGTCGATTTCATTTTAAACTTTTTTTCTGCCATCCCTTTAAAACGAAACATTGAATTATGTATGGGCTAATCTGCTGTTTTCCCTTGTGATTTATAAACCATGGCAAGATTCAGTAATTATTAATAAAGAGCTGATTTTTTTTCCCCTCAAAACCTGCTTCTGACTCCAGCCGTGCACACTGGCATCTCACCCTTACGCGCTGTTCTGCTCTCAGAGTACATGGTCCCTACCCAGCACAGCCTGGGTGAAGGAAGAGGTTTCCATGGGGATCAGATGTGTTTCTGGCTCTTGGGAAAGCTTCCTGAAGTCTGGGGAAACTGGAAGGGTGACCCAGTCACAGAGGCAGGCCAGAGTGACAGAGGGTGCCATGGCATGAGTGACCAAGTAGGAGGAGTGAGAAACAGCCTCTTTAGAGTCCCAAGAAAGGGCAAGGGGCACAGACTGTGGCTTTCCGAACATAGAAAGCTGGTCATTGACAAACTGTACATTTGTGGTGATGTCATGGCTGTCACTGGCTTTATCCAGACCTTATAGATTAGAGAGTAGTTGCCATATTAAGAAAGCAGAGACAGTCCAAAGGGGCAGTGGTCCTAGGAACCAGCAGGAGGAGACAAGAGACAGATAGGAGAGGAGGAGGGCCAACACTCCCTGGGACAAGAAACAGAGGAGGTGAAAGAGGAGAGGGGAGGGAATGTTTGTAAATAACAAGGATTCCAAATAGCAGCTGACAAGATTGTCCACCACAAGAAAATGGGGCTTCCACAGAGAATGCTTAGCATTGCAGCACGTGGTTTTCTATTGCTATAACAAAATTCCCACAGCTGAGTGGCTTATACAGAAGAAAAAAAAGGACGTATTTAACTCACAATTTAGGGGACTAGAAATGCAGCCTACCTATCCATCTCCTAGGAAATACTTTTGTCTGCTTCACAAGAGAGTAGAGATTCAGGGTGATGTATAAGGGCCAAGTGGGTGGCAAGGCCACTCTTTAGAACAACCTACTCTTGCTGAACTAACTCAGTGCCATAAGTTAGCATTAACCCCTTCCAAGGGCAACATCCAAAGTATTCTAACTACCTTACACTATGCGCCCCTGGGGTTTTCATCACAGGGACAAACACCTAAGAGAAATTGTTAAAAGGAGGAACAATTTATTTTGGCTCATGGACTCAAAGGCTCTAGCCCATATTTGCTTAGCTCTAGGGCTCTGAGTAGTGGGGTAAAGCATCATGATGGATACACTCACTGATGGCAAACAGGAAAGAGAAGACAGGCAGGAAGAAGCCAATGCCCCAGTGAGGCTCCACCTTCCTTGATTCTGCTACTTCCCCAAATCTGCCAACATTTTGAATCCATCAGTGGCTGAACCTTGAGTAGATCAGAGGCATCATTGGTCCAGCCCTCTCTGGAAGCATCCTTACAGACACACACAGAGGTGTAGGAACGTATCTCTTAACCATCTCCCAGGTCCATCATTAGACAGTCAAAGCTAGTCATCACACTAGGAGGTTCTACAACCTCAGCACCATCCGACTGAACCAGATTCTGGCACATTAATATTTAGGGCTAACTCCAAACTAGACCAGGCTCCTGGCCAGAGCCAGGCAGCAGAACTAGTCTCAGGTAAGGTAAGTGGTAGACTGAGGCTGCACTAGAGTCTGGGGTAATGGGGAATATCAGCAAGTAGGGTGGAGGGCCAGAGAACAAGGGGACTGGGATCCAGAAGGCCTGCCAGAAGTGAGAATAGCAGCCCGAGCAGGCAAGATGAAGCACAGGAAAGACATGAGGAAGGTACCAGGAATGAACAGCTTGGAGTGAGGGCCAGCCTACAGTGATAGAGCCATCTGGTGGTGGCAATGGAGGCAGACCTCACAACCACCACCAGAACACATCAGAATACTTGATTAAAGAGCAGACCCTGGACTGGCCCCACCTGAGAGACCAAGCGCAGCAGATCTGGGGTGCTCTGAAGTCTCCACCCATAGCAGGTAAATAAGACACCCCATGTAGGTTGTACCTAGGCAGCTAGTAGACTTGAATTCAGAAAGGATGAAGGCAGGAGATGGAGTGAGGTTCTTACAAGCATGTGACCAAACTTATTGGAATGAAGGGGAGCCCTGGGTTGGGGAAAGAAACAGCCATTGAGCAAGGAAAATGAATGAGTCTCATGGTGCAGGAACTCGAGGTGGGGAGTCGTCTGAGGTAAGTTTAAGGCTTACCAGGGCTGCAGAGTGAGTTCAAACCTAGACTGATCAACTTGCAAAGTTTCTGTCTCAAAAAAAAAAAAAACGTATTTGTGGGCAATATTGCTCAGTAGTAAAGCACTTACGTGGTGTGTGTGCAGCCACAGCGTCAATCCCTAGTCTTGGAAGGAAAGGAGAAGAGAGAGTTAGAAGGGGGAGCAGGCGGGAGAGGGGAACAGGATACCAAGTTGCTTTCCTGATCCATTGATCTGGTTTCTCTTTTTCAACCCTGGACTTGCCCCACAAAGGACAGGAAATTGACTTTTCAAATTAGCCTGTGTTGGTTAACCCCGTGGGGTTGTGATCTGCTATTAGCCAAGCTGTTCAGAACATTCAAACACTCCTTTTGCTGGGAGCTTCTGCTCGGTGTGCTGCGTAGCACACTGACTCCGGAAGCCAGGGCTCGGAGTCACTTTCAGCTAATTGAGAAGAAATGCAAAGCAGACATAATTACAGATTGTGACAAAAACAGATGCTCACGGAGAGAATGAGTTACAGCTGGACACCAGCATTCAGGGGAGGAAAGGGGTGGTTGGGGTAAGATAGCTGGCTAGCTAGCCAGGTGGATCTGATTCAGTGTGTTTCATGGGTGAGATGAAGTTTGATATTTGGCTTTTAAAACCACCCAGAAAGCCACATGCTGATTGATTGGTTGTTTACGAATTTGATAGCTGCCCTTGGCTGGACAATGTCACATCCCAGCCTCTCCAACTGAGGGCTGGCTGTGCCCATGGCCTTGATGCTGTGTCAGAATTCTGCTGCCCTGGCTGTCATGTGGACCTAGCCATCTCTTCCAGAGATACCTGATGAAACTTCCCACTGTGGGAAGGCCCAAGAGGCAGGGGGAGGTGGAGGTGACAAGTGACATCAGCATCCTGTTGACCAGTGCTGGAGAAGGCCCAGTCCAGGCCCTGTTGAAGGCATCTCTGTTTAGGGACTTGCTAGGACATTTGCCTACAGATGGTGAAGGCATCTGCCCTTGCTCCGCCCTTCCTCCATCTATCCTGCCACATTTCAGCCACCAGCAAATGTTTGCCCCGCACCCGCTAGGCACTTGCATTGAACAAGCTAGACTCCATTCTGTTTGACCCCATTCTATCTGTAAGGAAATGGGGTTCATGTTCCTGTCCCCCCAAAATGCTTTATCTTTCTAAAGTAGAAGTAATTGTTACTGAACTTAGGGGACATCGTCGTTACTCTAAAAAGCTGAGTTTGGCCACCCATCCTTAAGAAGCCAATTAAGACAATCAAATGAATATTAAAAATCAGAAAAGGGAGATTTATTCACTGTGGCTGCATTCTCTGACCCCTCAGCCCACCCTAAGTCCACATTCACCATCCTGAAGTGAGATTAAAGTGTAGATCAAGGGCACATCTAAGCAGTCCTGGGACAAGTTGTGGTTCTACACACCATTTTCCCATCATTATCTGGGTTTCCACCTTTCACCGTAAGGTGGTCTGACAAGTTATAAACCTCTCTGTGGTGACAAACTCCCACTTTGGGTGACTTTTTTCCCTTCCCAGCATGAGATTCCAGGAGATGTCTCATTTCTCTGGAGTCTGTCATTTCTGTGGTTTCACAGTCACACTGAGAGACATGACTCTTTAAAGAGTCTTCTTTGCACCAGGCCGGTTGCACCGTTACCTACTGGGTTGTACAGAGAAAGTTCTGCAGAAGGCAAAAGGCAAGCCCTTAAGTGACTGGTTAGCAGGGCCACAGAGGAATGCTGCCATACCTTGCATGGGGGAGGGGGCTTGGGGGAGAGGAGGTGGCCACACAATAGTGTGACAGAGTGAAGAGTTGACATTTTCCCCATAGCTGACTCTGGGGTGAGGCCGACAAGAAGCTCCAAAATAGCAAACAGTCTTGGAAGACAGAGTTAGGATGTGGCTCAGGTGCTGAATTTTAGAAGCGAATTTAGAATTTAGAAGGCATGTCTACCTAGAACACATAATAGACCAGCAGCCACTTGGAAAGGCCATCTAGAACATCCTGAGGGAGACCTAAGCTCTGTGGGGGTTCACAGTGGCAACTGAGGCGAGTGGAGATCCACAATGTAAACTGGGAGATATCAACAAAGACAAACCTCAGGGAGGGAAGCAAACTCTAACATTGGGAGGGAAATGAAGAGGCCTCTGTGCTCCTCAGGAAAGCCCACTGTGGGCTGGGAGAATGGGGGCTTTTGCGTTCATGTTTTACATGAAATGCGGTGGCCAGCTCGTCAATGGCACTTCGATTCTGGACTCAGTCCGAACCTAATGCTAACACAAGCTTAGTAGAAGGGTTTTTCCTTCTAACCTTTCAGAAGCCTTTCCAGTGCCTCCTCCAGCCCTCCCTGTATCACCTCCAACCTCCAGGGATGCTTTGTCTCTGTGTGCATAGCCAACTGTGGCACAGGCAGAATCACCTCAGGCTGGCTTCAGTATTGAGAAGCAGAACCTGCAGCCATGTCTGCTGCAGCTGAGGTAGCTCATCCCTGCAGGGTCCTGGGGAAGGACCTAGAAGATGACAGTTTTCTGGACTTTGTGGAGCTCCCTGTACTTCCAACAACATGGAACCTACAGTTAGAATTGAAGTCTCCTGAGGAGACATGAGGGAAGATATGGTAGCTTACTTCTGGCCACAAGAGTGAAGGAAACTGGGGTGGTGGTGGGTAAGGCTACAGGAAAGAGCTTAGCCCACAGTCACCATGAGTGTCATCCAGTCCTATGTTCCCAACTGTCCCTGTCTCCTTACACTCTGTGTAACCTGGGCACACCAGGTCCGGAAATAGACTCCTCCCCCACCCTGTTCTGGCATAATTGATGCTGCAGTCACAACCCGAACACCCAGCTGTGCTGCTTTGTTTTTCACCGTGCATATAACAAAGTGACTGGTCCCATCGTGACAGCTCTAATGCCTCATATCTAGGATTTCCGTTCCCATCTCCTTACTAGCCTTCATCTCTCACTACTTCCAATGACTAAACATCACTTGCTCTCATGCCTTTCCTCCATAGAGGGTCAGGAAGCTAGATTCAGGCCCCAGCTGAGGGACCACATCCCGTGAGTAAGTCTCTGATATAGTAGTCTCTACAAGACACCACTCTTGAAGGAAGTTCCCCAGACCTGCGGGTTGTGGTAACCTGACAAAGGGACCCACGGGGCTGGATTGGATGGAGATAGCATCTCTCTAGATGAAAAGAAGTGCTTGTGTCTTTAAGGTGTGTGCCATCCCGAGTGTGGTGACAAAGGCTGCGACGGTCCCAATGCAGACCAGTGCTTGAACTGTGTCCACTTCAGCCTGGGGAACTCCAAGACAAACAGGTAACCAGAGGCTGGAGCTACTGTCTGCAGACCCTAGAGCCCTGTGTCTGAGTGCTAAGGTGGCCACGTTGAACTGTTTACCCCTCGAAAAGAGTGCATCAAAGTTAACAGCTTTGTATTTAAAAAAAAATAATGTTTAGTATCTTGGATTTAATCACACAAGTCATCCAAGTCCATTGTGAAACAGTGAGACGTTAACGATTTGCTGGCCATGCTTAGAAATCATCCATATTGGCTCATACTGAGTACACATGCCTGCTCATAGAGGGTTGTGTACATGGCATGATTCAAGAACCCTGTACTGTAGGCCTCAGAGGACCAGCAGGGTGACTCAGCTCTTAGACAGGCTGCAGCTGGCCGTGGGATTCCCTGTCAGCTCTCTAAAAACTCTGTGACTCTTCCTGTTCCCTGAAGGGAAGCTCTGACAGACTTGACCTAGGACACCATCTTAGAATTTCCATTGCTGTGAGGAGACACCATGACCAGGGCAACTCTTATAAGGACAACATTTAATTAGGGCTGGCTTACAGATTCAGAGGTTCAGTCCATTATCATCATGGCAGGAAGCATGGGAGCATCCAGGCAGGCATGGGACTGGAGAAGGACCTCAGAGTTGTGCATCTTGATCTGAAGCAACCAGGAGAGACTGTCTCTTCTGCAGGCAGCCAGAAGGAAGGTCTCAGCCCACCCCCACAGTGACACACTTTCTCCAACAAGGCCACACTTCAAGTATCTCACTTCCCAAGGGCCAAGCATTTCAAACCACCACAGACAACTAGCCTATGGCCAATTGTTTCAGCTCAGACTGTCCCTTCAGTGAGGAGTGTGCAAACCTCAGACCCTTATACCACTCCCTACTAGGTGTGAAGCTTCCCTTCTTTTTATTTATTTAATGCAATACACAAACCTTCCTGAGCATCCACCGTGGTCTGCGTGTGCCTGGAATGGAAGGCCAAGGTAACAGCATGACAGTGCTGTGTACACTAAAGGTCTGGATGTCAGATGTACCTCAGCACTGCTGAAGCATGTCCATGTGGGCCAGGCATGCCAGGCGGAGGTGTGCTATACACAGTGGATATAAGATGCAGATCTTGCTGTATCTGGAGTCCCCATCCCAGACCTGAGATACACTCTGGCTCTGAACAAGGGCAGTCATTTATAGCTTCATTCACTGACCATCAAACGTACTCTGTGCAAGCACCAAAATAGGAATTGCCCCAGTCAGAAATTCCAAGTCAAGCCTGGGAGATAATGATATACTCCTTTAATCCCAGCACTCGGGAGGCAGAGATAGGTGGATCTCTGAGTTCTAGACCAGCAGAGTTCTAGAACAGCCAGGGCTACACAGAGAAACTCTAACTCAAAAACAAATAAAAACAAAAAAGGGGGGGACAGGATTCCAAGTCAGTACCAAAATCATAGTGCCCACAGAAAACCAAACAGTTCCTTAGAATGGGAAAGAATTCCTGCTTTATTTTGGTTGTTTGTCTCCCTATGTAGCCAAAACTAACTTTGACCTCAAACTCTTCCTGCCTCAGCCAAGTATTGGGATTATACTTGTAGTCTATCAGACCCAGCTCCTGGGATTGGATTCCTCTTCTTCAGATCTGCCTGTTTGTACCTAGGACCCCTCCACCCCAGCTATAGTCGGCAAACAGGGGAACTTACTTATGGTTTAACCTTCTCCCTGGGATTCTATGTCCTCAACATTTTACCCACCTAGCAATGAAGACTCAACCCTTGTAAGAACCACATGCAGGGTGGGCATAGGGTTGGAATGAAGCAGAGATCCTCACCTGCCCTTGCTCCCACAGGAAATGTGTGAGCGAGTGCCCCTTGGGCTACTTTGGGGACACAGCAGCAAGACGCTGCCGTCGTTGTCATAAGGGATGTGAGACATGCACGGGCAGGAGTCCAACACAGTGCCTGTCTTGTCGCCGTGGGTTCTATCACTACCAGGAGACGAACACATGTGTGACCCTCTGCCCTGCCGGACTTTATGCTGACGAAAGTAAGTGGACTGTCCACAGACACAAACATAGATGAGTTAGTTTCCCTTCTGGACCTACTTAGGGAGGGCTTCCTGGGCCCTCAGCTTCTTGTACTCTGGTCTTTTGTGGGATCCTTTACCAGGCCAAGGGACAAGGATGTGAAGTCACAGCAAAAGGAGCTTGTCCACCGCTCATCCTTGCTATGGTGCTGTGGGCTTCAGTGCAGTCTTCCATAGCTGGGAGAGTGAAACTCACTCTGCAAGAGGGGAAAGAGAAGGCTTGTGCTAAGTGAACAGATGATAGACAGCTCTCAGATGAGCTGAGGACCTCAGAAACTCCCAGGTCTCACCCCGACTTTAGTCCTCCCACTTTAACCCCTGCACTCATCTGGCCTGTCACCTGTCATACCATGGCTGTTAGCCCTGGGGAGAAGGAACCAGGAAGTGTTTAAAGACATATCAAGCCATCAAGAAAAGACTCCCTTTAGAGGGGAAATGGCAGGTCACATAGAAATATTTCCTTGGCTTTGGGGACACCTGTCAAGGCTGCCAGCCAGGCTCATTTTCAGCTGGCATACAGGTTCCTCACCTTGCCTGGCCAGGTCAGCCATCCGTCACCACTGTCTTTGCTGAGCATCAGCTGAGTTGCATGGGATGCCACCCATGGGCCCCCAGGAGGCTGGGCAGAGGTGTAGCCACGCCCCTTGGCTCTCGGGCCTGCCATGTAGCAATGACTCCAGCTGGGGCTTGATGAGGCACCTGCACAGGTGAACTTGGTCATAAAGCTTGGAAACACAGGTGGGACTGGGCGTGCCCCAGAAGCTGCTGTGGGGGGGATTAGAGTCCTGCCTCCCTGGGAGAGGAGCCAGTGGCCTCTGGAGTACCTCAAAGGTTTATAAAGATCTGCACCTGATCCAAGTATACTCAGGGATTGGCTCTGGTCCATAAGCAGAACCAGAGTGTCTCCTGTAGAAAAGAACGACCTCTGAAGCCAGCTGGTCCTTTGACTTGACTGAGTTACTCCAGATAAGGGACGTGGGAAGCTTGGGATCTAACTCCCAGGTTCATGGTCATTTCCTGCTGTGCTCTCATCACCAAGGCCACCAAGCATGCTGGGGCTTATTTTCTACTCTGAGCCCCCTCTGTGTCATCTCTGCTTACTGCCTTCCTGCCTTTCTCCAGGTCAGAGACTCTGCCTCAGGTGCCACCCGAGCTGTCAAAAGTGTGTGGATGAACCTGAGAAGTGCACCGTGTGTAAGGAAGGATTCAGGTGAGCCCGCCCTGAACTGTGGGAGAAAACAAAAGGCAGGATCCACACTGTATTTGCTTTCCTGGGAGTTTGCATCTTTTCCTGAAAGCTAAAACGTCAAAGGCATGGAGTACGAAGAGTCCTGCTGTCAAGTCAGGGGACTGCTGAAGAAGAGAGACTGAAGGATGGCCAGAATCTCCACATTCTAGGCTGGGTTTGGAAAATTGGTAAAAGTGACAGTTGAACACATGAGATAACAGTTTGCTGTTGGGAGGTTATGGGAGTGGGGGTAGGGAATCCTAGGAAGCACACGGCACTTTCCTCTGCAATAATAAACCCCTCTACTATAGTTCCCCTCCTGGCTCAGGTCACAGCTGCAGTGACTGGCCTATCCTCCTTCCTGGCCATCCTTCTTTCTCCTTCATCTGGACAGTGAACTTGGCTCCCTGAAGATGCCCCATTGTTTCTTGATCCTCCCTGTTCCACAGAGCTCAGCATTTAAAAAACAAACAAACAACAAAACAAAAAAAAACAAAACTGAAACAACAGCTTTGCTAGGTGTCGTGAGCAGGGACTCTTATCTATTACAAGCGAGGTGTTTGAATCCCCCCGCAGGGAGAGGATCGACAGGTCCTGCTCCACTCAGGGGTCGTATACTGGATTTGACTGTGAGATCATCAGCTCCACGAGAGGGAAGAGAGTACGCCAAGAGACAGAGAGTTTGTGGAATTCAGTTACTTCTTTAATGATAATGCACAGCAAGCAAACACAAACACAAATGCTAAGGCTCTTGCTACAACAAGATATTGTCACATTTCCTATAGGTTGCATCTGACAATATGCACGATTAACACAAATAATAAGTTGCTAATTACCAAAGAAATAAGCATAGCAATAGACACATCATTAATTCATGGATTGTACGACCTGAGTCCTTATGTTGGTTTTGGGTTACAGGTCCGGAGTCCGGTAAGGCAGGGTCAGGCTGTGGCTTCCAGATAATTTGACCTCGTAGGGTGCTTGACCACGAAGAAGCTGGAGGCATTGGTCTCTTGGTTTGAAGTCCCTTGGCCATGAAGTTGGAGGCATAGGTCTCTCAGTTAACTCTTTGATGACCGGGTGCTGAGGAGGTTTTGTCCGGAGGATCACATTGGCCAGTCATGGCTACAAGTGTGATGAAGTGCTCCGGATGGGCTCCTCTTTTATGCTGAGTTTGGAGTTACTCTTGACGTACATGGCAGATAACCACTCGTGTCTGGTTATCTCAGCACAGCTTCATTTCCAGACTTGCCTTTACAAGTACCAGACATGTCTTACAAGTTTCCTATTACAAAATGGAGTTGGTCCTGTTTAAGGGCCTGCTCCTTACACTAGGTTAAGGAATGTTCTTGAAACAATTTTGAATTCTTTTGTTTGAACCATTTACTACAGCCAAATTGCATTTAGTGACATCAAATGCATATTACCAGTTACTATCCAAAAGTTTAGAAAGCATATATTAAGAAAGCTATAGACACACCTATGTAGAGGGCCTAGCACCATAGTCTCCTTGGAAAGAAAGAAGAGGAGAAGGAGAGGGAGAAGGAGAAGAAGAGGGAGAGGGAGAGGGAGAGGGAGAGGGAGAGGGAGAGGGAGAGGGATATCAAAGTCATCAGGGCTTAGGAACCTCAGGGGTTTCTGTCCAAATGACCATGAGGCTTGGTGAAACCCAAGCACCTGTATTTCTGGCAGCAGGTGAGGGAATGCTGTAGCGGGTGCACCGTGAGACACTTCAAGGCTACATCCCACTCACCCAGCTCATCCTCTCCTCCCACTGCCACTAAGGCTAGAATTCACTTCAAAGGGGAAGCTCTTTAATGAGGAACAATGGAGGAGTACATAGAGAGCCTCAACAATGGACAAGACCTCAGAGAGCATCTGCTCTTTCTGCAAGTGTTCCCACCAATGTTGCCTTTAACCTTCATAGCAACTTATGAAGTCATTGATGTTACTCACGGTTTTCATGCAGAGGAGACCAACGAATGTCCCAGAAGGCTCCACATGACTGCCTTGGTGACATTGCCTACCTCCATCCTGCCCTTTTAGATCAGTGTTTGGAGGACAGGAGGAGAAAGCAAGACCTTCCAAAGTGGCACACCTTACTTGCTGCCCCTTTAAACCTGTAAGCTAGATAGAACAAGATTAGAAGCAAAGGATCCAGAATCCACTGCTCCAGGAAGATGTTCCCCCAAAGGGAACAGGCTGAGAGAAAGGACACATTTTACTAGAGGCCATGGCTGGGGGCTGAGAGGGACCAGCTCTAATATCCTGGGCCCCTCTAGCACTAGTGTGTCCTGCTATGGGCCCTCAAACCTTGGGCTGCTAGCTGAAGGTATAAAGGATGGAAGACTGTAGATCCAACACCCTGAAACCTGTTTCCCAGAGGAAAGGTGCCAAGGAGTCCAAGATACCTATATCTATGTCCTGTGGGGAAGAGCGAAGTTGGGTACGGATACAGGGGGGAAAAGAGCCTCTCGGCGGCAGTCACTCTGCAGGTGTGGTGACTGCAGTAATAAGCTTTCATGGAGGAGCACAAACAAAGCAGGGAAACATCGCCAGCCATAAGCCACAGAAAGCTTCCTTTTATTGCCCAATATCCTCTTCAGCTGTGACTTCAAATCATTGCTGTCACGTCACAGATGTGAGAGAACAGCCTAGCCGCCGCCTCCTGGCCATCCATCTCTTTAGGGGGATAAACACTGGAGGGACTCACAGGGAAGTTATTACAAACATGATTTAACTGTCCTGCATGGTGGCCCTGGCATCACAGTGAGGAAGGATCCCGGGCGAGCATCTGCCATCTGTGGAGAGGAGCTCGTAACCCTGTGAGCATCACCCTGCTGGATGGAGGTGCAAAACATGGGGGTGGGGGTGAGGGTCCCCTCCTCTACATATGTAGTACAGCACACTTACATTCTGGTCATCAAAACATGGATGGATGGATGACAACCACTGGATAGCCCATAAACTCAACTTAAATCTCACACCTATCCACCCACCCCTGGCACCATATCCCACCAACTAAGAACTCAGTTCTCAGTGCTGATCCCACTTCTGAGGCTAGTCTCAGACCCCAGTGTGAACCGGCTATTGGAGTTCCTGCAGCCTCTTCTTGGATCTGATTGCCTGCTCCCAGAAGAGGGCAACGTTTTCCTTACTTTAACACAGGTGTTAAGAAGGAGGTGGATGAAGTGGGATTAGCAACATTGGCAGGGTCAAGAACACAGGACCTCCCATTCCTACGGAGTTGAGTGCAATACCCTCGCAGCAGGTAGATGGATGTGTTCTTTGTATTCAAAATGGTCCTTGAACTCATGGCAGTACCCCTGCCTCAGCCTCCCGAGTTATGTATATGTTCTTGTTCACCAACTTGGAAACTCCAAATCATCTCTCTTGGAGTTCCCATGGAAACTCCATTATGGCGGCCTGAGTTAATGTTTATGTTATTGGTCATTGGTGACGACCAATTGCACCTTCAGTCTCTTTCACCTCCTCTGAGATTGGGGTGGTGAGACTGGAAATCCCTGCTCTCTGATCAATCGTCTGTCTACCTGGCAACCAGTCCCCTCCACTACCACCATGAAGCCATGGAAGAGCCCCAGCAGCCATTTATCTCATTAGCATGCAAAATGACACTTGTCACTATTGATTCTAGAGAGTTTTGGAGCTGTGTGCCAGGATGAAGACTAAATATATATTTCTAATTATAAATCACATCCCAGCAGGACGTGCTGGAGCTGACAGGTGCACTAGACCCCTTGCTCAATCTGTTTATCGGCAAACCCATTTAAAATTGTGCCTCACACACAGTATAATCCCAGGAACCAAAGACATCATAGTAGGTGACATTTATTTACACTACCGTGTGCCAGACACCGAACGGTTATATGTTATTTGCTCAGTGAGTCTTCCTAGCAGTTTTATGCTGTAGGAGCCAATTCCTAGGAGGAAGTGGGCTTTGCTGGCTTGTCTGGGGTAGCTGGGAAGTGGTGAAGCCAGGTCCTGCATCAGTGGTTTGTGTCCATGATGCCTTGCCAGGCTGCCTAGCTAAAGGACAGGTATACAGGCTCTGATGGATAAGAAAGGAAGGCAGAAGCCAGATATAGCAGGCTGCCAGATGCCAGGAGGTGCTCTTGTTTCAAGTTCATGTAAAACAGGAGAGTTTTAAGTAAGGAAGAACCCAGAGCCAGGACTAAAAGTCAACCTTGTGGCTATTAACAACCCCCCCACACACACACACACATACCCAGACACACAAATGCAGACCCTCCGGGGACTCAAACCAGTAAGCTGGAACTAGCTTGCCACAGTGGCAACCATTCAATGTTCCAGGTCTCCAGGGGACTGGGGGATTTCTGATTCAGGCTGCAGAAAAAGCTATAGAGATAAGCCATCATAGAATAAGAGAAAGCTGGAAGCTTTGGCCTCTTGCAGCAGGCTGGAGGCCTCAACCTCCAGCTGGCTTCAGGACAGCTTTGCCAACTTTCATTAGCTGGGAACCTTTGGTGACACAAAGCTCTGTGCTCTGATGACTTTCATTTGCTCCTGTGAAAAGCGTTTGAGGACAGATCCTAATTTAATTAGAATTTCGGAACAGACATGGAAACTGGCCTACTTTTCTTTTTACCAGCCTTGCACGGGGCAGCTGCATTCCAGACTGTGAACCAGGTACCTACTTCGATTCTGAGCTCATCAAATGTGGGGAATGCCATCACACCTGCCGGACCTGTGTGGGTAAGCTGCCAAGGCTTTGGTCTTATTGGACATTTGGATGCTGGCTCACTGAGGAGAATAGGCCAACTATCTTGAAATTCAGGAAGTTCTATAACTTTGTGGGTTCCTGGATTTATTATAGAGTAAAATTTAAAGGCTAGGGGCTTAATGTGTAACTCAGGGATAGAGCGTTCGCCTCCCGTGTAGGACCTAAGTGGGGAAAAGACTATAAAATAACAAAGGTTCTCCCGGGGCTGGTGAAGAAGAATGAGGAGCTACTGTTTAATGAGCACAGGAGTGCAAGTTAGGGGACATGAAGAATGTTCCAGAGGCAGAGGGTAGTAATGGCTGCCCACTGGTGTGAATTCAGCAATGCCACCCAACTATATACTTTAAGATATTTGAGCTGGTACAGTTGGTTATGTACCAGATACCAACAGTTTTTTAAATTAAAAAACAAAATCACAACCAAAACTGCAGAGACCCACTCTGAGCAAGCGGCCCTGGGTTTCCCAGCTTTAAACCCACAGCCATCGCAAAAGCCATGAATCCTTTTAGACAAGAGAGAGAGGAGGTCCAGCAGCTCCTAAGCTGGCTTGCCTTAAAACTCTACTCTTGCTGCAGAATTAACCAAAATGCAGCGCCGTAAAGACTGAGAGGCCTCCAAGAGGTGTGGGGACAGAGCTGGGCGCTGTGTGATAAAACAGAACTTCAGTTCTCTGTAACCGTCTCCACTTAATCTGAACGTTTTATTCAAAGAGGAAAGAGACTGCCATAAACAATTTTACATGCATTATAGTTCCCCACTGAGATTATAGCACAGATGTCTCCGGGCACAGGTTTTATGCAGAGTGTAGCAGAGATTTCATTCATTTTATTGGGTTTCATTTTGCAGTCATCCGCATGTATCGTGAGTTATGTGCTCAGATACGTTCCAGGTGAAGCATTCTCCTCTGTTTTCTTCCCGCCCCCAGCACTTTGGTGCCTGCTAAAAAATTCGCATTAGATGGAGTTTTTGCTGCAGTGACAATATAAGAATTAGGTCTCAGCTAAATCTCATTTGCCACAAAACCATTTATTAGAAATGCCAGGAGGCAGGTACAGTCATCCTCCGTATGGTCCCATAGGGGCCTCGTGAAGCTATCAGCTGTGCTATGCAAGTGGACATGCCAGAGATGCCAGCATCCACAAACAATGGCTGGTGCTGAGCCTAGGCCACCTGTTTGAGACATGCATGCCCTCCTTCTACCCCATTCTCGGACAACCCCAGAAGGATCCAGGCATAACCTTAGCAAGAGGCTTTTCCCAGTGAGTTGCCCTTGCTGCGTTTTTATCTCTTGGTTTTTGTCCTGGTTTAACACAGGTTGTTTAAGAAATGTCTCCGGTGCTGCCTGTTTAAATGTCAGAGTCACTTGAATCCATAGCATTCATGCCTATGGTCCCTTAACTCTTTTGATTTCAATAATTCAGTTCACTTGTCTTTCTCAAGAGTCCCCAGACTGTCTAGCAGCCAATGGTATTGAATCACTTGTAAGTTTTCTTATCTCGGTCCTGTGTGCCCTCCGTCACTTGAAGCATTCATTTCAATACCAGGCAGTTCCAAAGCTCTTGGAGGAGAGGAATTCACCAAGCCTCCCCATGGAGCTCTTTTTAACCTGTCTAGAACACACATAACCCGAGGCAGTGATGAGGGCTAGCGCCTCTCTTTCCCACTCAGAGTCATCTGGAGCCCATTGTTCCATGCTGGGTGTTATCACCCTTGAAGCACCTACGCTGATGACATCTTTAGTTCAGCATAGTGGCCTAGCCTACCATGATCCAAGTACCCTGAACTTTATGGAACTGAGACTCTCCTGGCTACCTCCAATGAGGATGCCCAGAGCATCCTGGCATTGAGGTTATGATCTTTGACTTAGTGTTAATGGGTTGACCCATGTAAGAGGGAAGTGCTGGTTTCCCTTTACCCATCCAGGGCAAGTGGCAGCCAGTGGACATGTGTACATACTCGGTAGGTCAAGGGCAGTTCCCTGGGTCCTTGGCAGGGTTGACCCTGGCCTGTGCCTGGGAAAACAACACAGCAAGAAACAGCAAGTGAAAAAAATACCACAACAGTTCCAGAGAGGTTTCAAAAGAAACCTTAGCACTTCTTATAGAAGGTTTTTCTTGCCTTCTACACAAGGACCTGTATTTCTATTTGTACTAAACCTAGCATGGTGGGTTACCGTAAGCATAACCCATTGTGCTGTTATCATTAGCACTGTGGAGGCTCTAAGTGCTTGGTACCTCTAGAGGCCGAATGGAATCCTTGAGAGGTTTTGAGTATGACATTCATTAGTAGTTATGAAAGTAGTTTCTTAAAAAATGTGCTCACTAGCATTTTTTTGTTGTAATGATACATATAACATAAAAATTACAATTTTAACCACTCAAAAACTCCAGTTGACATATCAGTAGTGACTTTTGAGGTTCCATGTTCTCATTCAGTACCTGTATTCAATGAGTGATGAGTAAGCCAAGGTCATGAGTGACCCCATTTCCCCAAATAGTACTACTTCCATGTGTTGGGAATCCTCAAGGTCTTCCCTTCCAGTGGTTTGGAAACATGATTGGATGTTAGACGCTGTGGTTTTCCTATCCGTGCTGTGGAATGGTTGGCGTTGTTTTTTTGTTTTTCCATTAGCAACATACTTGACAAAAGCAACTTAAGGATGGACTTGTGTTGGCTCATGGTTTGAGGATGTCCTCTGTTGTGATAGGGAAGGCACAATAGCATGAAAGGCTCTAGCGGGAGTAGCAAGAGTATGCACCAGCTGGAAAGAGAGATGCATGCTGATGTTCAGCTAGCCTCCTGTTTCCCCCTCTTTTTATTCAGTCCAGCATCCCAGCCCAAGGGGTGGTACTGCCCACGTTGAGAGCAGTTAGACTTCACTGGAAACATTCTCATAGATAAGCCAGAGGTATGTTTCTTAGGTTATTCTATATACACTCAAGCTGACAGTCAAGACATCACAAGCACATTAGGAGAACTTCCCCTCTGGGACTGTTTTGATGCCATTGTTCAGACCCTCACTGGGCCTGCCATCCTGGCACAGCCCTTTCCAGATGTACAGATCAGTGGCATTGAGCACATTCACATGTGCTTGTCATGGCCACGACCGTCATTCACCTCCAGAGTGTTAGCATTTTTTTCCAACTGATCCTGCAGCCAACATTTTTTTCTAATTTCTTCTTATTTTCTGGTGCTGGGGATTAAACCCAGTGCCTCAAACCCAGGAGGTGTGGAACACACCTTTGATCCCAAGCACTTGGTAAGCAGAGGCAGGTGCATCTCTGAGTTCAAGACCAGAACTTGGTCTGCAGAGTAAGTTTTAGAACAGCCAGGGCTACACACACACACACAAACACACACACACACACACACACACACACACACAACTTGTCTCAAACAAACAAACAAACAAACAAACAAACCACCAACATTAAAAAAAGAAAAGAATGAAACCCAGTTCTTCACACACACCAGACAGTACACCTTCAGTCCATAATCAACTTTTTAAAAATGAAGACAAGGACTCAGTATGAAGTGAGGTTGTTCCTTATTTATGACACTCATGATACTACATCCTGAATGCTGGAGCTATAGGTGTGCACCACCATAGCCACCTCATAACTGTTAGGTTTAATACACTAAGCATGATTGATCTAGAGGCATTCCCTAACGAAGAGTATACGTATGTGAACCCAGTGCCACCACTACCACCAAAAGAGTAGCGAGCATTCAACTAGGTATAAACATCCATCCCCATCAGAGGGACCTAGTTTGAAGGAAGCCTATCGGGATTAACATAGTTGAGCAGATGAGGCACAGCAGTAGGTAGTGTCTGTCACTGATAGTCCCTGAAGCTCACAATAGAGTGACTCAGTCTGCCAACTTGACTTGCAGGTGCTCCCTGGAGACAAACACTGGGGGTATGGGTGGGGGGGCAGGGGGGGAGGATTGGCCAAAGAATGAGACTAAGCTCCAATCAAAAACACCATAAACCTAAGAGAATCCCAATTGAGGGGTAGGAGGTTGGCCACACAACCACACCATAGGAAAAAAAGAGACTCCATATGAGTCTTCTTGTCCATTACAGGAACCTCAAAACAGGTAGAGCCCTGGGACTCACTAGCCAATCAGTCTAGCCTAATTAGTGAGGTCCAGGCCAAAAGGAGTTCTTATCTCAAAAGTGATAGACAGTTTTCCTGAGGATGATATTCAATCTTGCCTTCCAAGCTACACATACAAGCACAAGCATACACATACGCACACACACACACACACACACTAATGTAAATATACACATAGGTACATATTCCTTCATGCACATGAGAAAAATGAGAACCATGTGGAAATAGTTTGGCTACTGTCTTAGTTAGGGTTTCTATTGCTGTGAAGAGACCCCATGACCACAGCAAGTCTTAAAATGAAAAACTTTCAGTTGGGGCTGGCTTACAATTCAGAGGTTTAGTCCGTTACCATCATGACGGGAAACATGGCGGCATGCAGAGAGACATGGTACTGGAGAGGTAGCTGAAAGTTCTACCTCTGTATCTGCAGGTAGCAGGAAAAGACAGTGAGCCCCTAGGCCTGCCCTCAGTGACAAACTTTCCTCCACCAAAGCCACGTCTACAACAACAAAGCCATACCTCAGTAATACCACCCACTGTGAGTCTATACGAGCCATTTTCATTCGGACCAGCACAGGTACAATGCCCAGTTTAGTCCAGTGAATCTCAGACACCATCACATCAGTGTGATGCAATTAACATGTTTGTGTTCTACCCTCCCAGCACAACTCAGTCTGGCCACTGAAGCTACTGAGTGGCTACTGCCATGATTCTATCCTAAGGCTGATGGAAAGGAAATACATGCAACTGAAGTCAGTCACCAAGGCTCTAGCAGTGCTCCCCATTGGGCTAAGCTTAGGCCTCTGCTGTTCCCATCTGTGAAGTGGGGAGGACTACCCCCAGAAGTCACATAGTAAGCCCTGTCAGCCGTCACTGAGCTCCTAGAAAGCTGTGTGGGCTGCCTGGGGACATTTGAGCATCCTCACAGACATTCTAGAACACCAATCATGTCCTTGACATCTGCTTCTTTTCCTGCACCTGTCAGGACCCAGCAGAGAAGAATGTATTCACTGTGCAAAAAGCTTCCACTTCCAAGACTGGAAATGTGTGCCAGCCTGTGGTGAAGGCTTCTACCCAGAGGAGATGCCTGGCTTACCCCACAAAGTGTGTCGAAGGTATGGTCTTCTGGGCTGTGGTCCAGGCTGATGTGGAGTCATGGTCATCTGGGCACTACAGAAAGAGCAGCTGATGGGCCAGGTGTGGTGGCAGTGCCCCTGGAGCCTAGGGGATTGGCATGCTTCATCACCTACTGGTGTAGGTGCAGAGGTCAGACAGGAAACCATCTACTGAGGAAGGGTTGCCTGTATTTAGTGATTGCCAAAGTCACAAGCCAGCTGGCAGCCTTCATGCCTCTCCTAATGCCTAATTATTTGTGAAGCACTTTCCATATGCAGGCACTGGGTAGCAGTGGGCTAGGGCAGGAAACAGAATTAACAAAGTACTGTCACACAGCCCTCACACCCCAGCAGCAGATGGTACAGGGCACTGGTCCTCTAGCCATGGTGCGGTATGCTTTCACATTGTAGGTGGTCAAGGAAACCACCTTTATAGAAGTTAACATTCTTTCTAAGTTACATATTTTAGACAAAATAAAACTAACCTGGTCATGTCCTCATTGCAAATCCAGTCCTGGCATAGACAGTACGCAAGTGTTTTAACCCTCTTGCTCTCCGTCTATTCCACCCATGAGCACATACACTTGGCAAGTGCCACTGGACCCAACGGTGCTCCCTTGTTCTTTGGGCTGTTCAAGGAGCAGACAAGCTTTTTTCTGTGCTTGGCTGGCTGTGCCTTATACCAGGTCAGGACATCATAAACAGGCCAGGAACAGGAAAGACAGCCTATGGTATGAGAAAGAGGGAGGCATTTGACAAAGGTGACAGTGTTGTTGCAGTGGAGGCGTGGTCCTTGAGGGAAGTGGGAGTAGGGGATTGCTATCTGCAAGACTCAAAGCGAAGCCACTCTGAGAAACTTGTGTCAGGACAGGAGTGGGAAGCCATGCCCAGATTCCACTCCCAGTGGCAAAGTTCACAGTGGGCTCTACCTCCTGGACTGTTTTGAGAATTATGGTGCGTTGTCACCTATACTCTGTGAACTGATGAGGGCAAGTCATCAGCACTGGGACAAGAAGGGCCAGTGGGAGAGGGGGTACCTTATGTCTACACAAGGGTCAGCACCCTGCTGTGTTGATTGAAACAAGAGACTCACCCCCACCTCCTCCTGCCATGCTGAGTCCTGCTCGCAAGACTGTGGGCACAGCTGTCTGCAATAAACCTTTCATTTCACAAGCCAGCTGGCTTACTGATAATTAAACCAAGGACAACAGCACAGGGACAGCATGGAATTTAATGATGATAATCACTTTCATTTGTCAAGTGCTCCCAGACTCCCAGGGATGCTGACTGTGGCATCCAGAGGCCATGGTGGCCCAGCCTCGAGGAGAGAGAAGGGAAGCCAGCCACAAATGCCCCTTGGACAGAAGTTCTTTGGTACTAGTTTCTATCTGAGGAAATGCTAACAGCCCCAGAGGGAAGTCCAGCCTCAGCTTGGAGCTGACATACCTGGGAAAAAAAACACCCCCAGGAGCCTTGCAGAGCCCCCAAGTGAGGAACTGACAGAACTTCACACAATTCCACACTACAGAGCCTCTGGCCCTGAAGAGCCTTTATAGGTATGAACCTTTCCCTAAGGAAGGAGAGCCTGTGTGCCTCTCCCAACTCAGGCAGCAAGCCCCAGAATGCTACCTAATACCATGCTTCCCCTGCAGAGGAGCCAGGGAAAGCCGCAGGGAACACATGGCTGATTGAGGGCTAGATGTGAAAGCCATAATGGCACAGGCCTGCTTGGTTGCTAACCTGAGTACAAAGAAGACATGTAGAAGCTGAAGCCTGAACCTGAAGCCAGTCCGTGACACTATCTCAGAACTGCCAGCCACACACGAGACTCAGTAAGGGGACCTTTACTCCCAAGCAGGGACCTCAAGGATAGTCTTTCCACGTCTTCCCCCAGCCCTCAGCATTCTCCTGACTCCTCAGTAGGTACAGAAGTCCTCAAGGTGTGCTTCTTGCCTAGTGTGTACCCAGACTGAAGCTTGATGAGGGCTCTTTGAAGCAGGAGGTCTGAGTCCCACTCTTCCTTGTTAGGTATGTCTCCTGCTGTGGTACAGAGAGAGGTCTGTGGTGGGTACAGCTCTCCTTCCAGAATTTGGCAGGGTAAAGTTGCCATGGTGTTTTAGAGGTGACATGGGTACTGCAGAGGAACCATAGGTACCCTGAAAGCACCTGTTCTTGAGACCACTGCCAATACAGTACTGTGCCAGTAGAGTCAGAAGCAGGAGACAGGACATCTCGGGAGTGGGTCCAGGAGACAACACCTCTTTCTCAGGAAACCATTATGCTCAGTCCTTCCCCACAAAACTCCAAATGAGCGCTCAGGGTGGCCAGCACCACCACTGGACCTCCTGAGACCTGTGTGAATACCCCAGCTGAGCCTGCCTGGGCTTCTGGCTGCCAAACCCAGATTTGCTCAGATATGACATTTTATTGGCATTTTGTGCTGCAGAAATAGAAATCAGAAGTGCCTGTCCTCCATCCTGCTGAGCTCAGTGAGCAGTATGTGAAGAACTGAGCCGTGCCTGGCTGGGTTCTCACTACAGCCTACTCCACACCGCAGCTCTTTATGATTGAAGCAACGCTCGGCCAGCGCCTGCGCATCTCTGGGGCCCTGAGCCTTCCAGACAACTGACATTTGTTGAAATAACTGGCCTTGCATGCATCTCCATGAAAGAAGCCAGTATGATCTCCAGGGGGCCTGTGTCATGAGGACCCAGATAGTGTGGCTAGAACTAAACACCAGGGACTTCCCAAAATTGTACCAGAAGTCAGCCTTACACACTGATCTGAAACCAGGTCTCAGAATTCAAGCTAGTTCAGCATCCTCCACTGCATTTGGAATAAAAACTCACCTCACCCAGGCTGAGGAGATGCTGCCCTAGGGCTTCTTATGACTTGGATTAAACCCCTCAGGGACATTTCATCACCGAAGGTTTCACATAGGTGACCACAGGCATCTTTTTTAAACATGTCACCCCTGGGACAGGACAAAGCATGGCTAAGGTAGACTTGCCCCTCCTGCGGGCCTGTTCCACACTTAACTGACAGTAGCAGGGGAAGTCGGAAGCAGACAGGAGCCACTGTGGAGTCCTGGTCACCTGGAACTGGAAATAGCATCAGAAACAGCTCGAGTACACACACTGAGAATCATGCAGAGTCACGCTAAGTTGTTTCTGTCAAGAGCCATACAACACGTAATTCAGGCTTGCAGGAGCCTGCCTATTAGAGCTTCTTAGCTTTACCACTGCAGCACTGAGCACCCACAGACCAGGTCAGAATGAGCCCATGTTCCCGAGAGAGTGCTGAGTGTGGACTTCAAGTGTGGTCCACTTTTGTGACCTGAGCTCATAGCATTCTGCACTAGCAGGAGCCATGGGATCAGGCTGGGCCAGGGCTGTCTGTGGAAGTGGGAATAGAGATGGCCCGCCCCCTCCCCAGATATCTAGCAGATGTCAAGCATGCTAGCCTGGGAAGTAGCAGAAGTTTTAGGGTCATGGTCCTAGGCAGTCTGTGTCCCCCACCCCAAGCCTACAGCCATCACAGCTGGACAGCTGGACAACTGGAAGCTCTGGGAGGCACATGGGTAGAGTGGATTCCTGTCTACTAGAGAGTGTCCAGGTGGGCCACCGAGTCTCAGAGAGCAAGGCCTGAGGGCCTCCCCTCCTGAGAATGCTCCTGCCAACTAACTCTGACAGCCTTTGCCTTCCCCTGGCAACAGAGAGGTCAGACAAGAATGGTGTACCAACATTCAGAGCATGCCAGGGAATCCTGAGGATCATGGTAACTCCTGAGACTTTGGGAGTACATGCTGGGAGGTTCTGGGATGGGAACTCAGTGTGGTGGGGCCTCTTCCCCAAAGCTCAGGAGGGGCTGATGTCTTCCCACAGGTGTGATGAAAACTGCTTGAGCTGTGAGGGCTCCAGTAGGAACTGCAGCAGATGTAAAGCCGGCTTCACGCAGCTGGGGACCTCCTGCATCACCAACCACACGTGCAGCAATGGTGAGCACTACGGAGTGACCTCAGAGGCATGGCTACCCAGAGCAGAAGTGGTCACTTCTGACCTGATCGAGCATCTCTTTGGCTACATGGCTTAAAAGTAGTTTTGTTTGTATGCTCTTCCCACTCTCCCGACATAGGCTACAGGCAGCTGGAGTATAACTTCCCCATAAAAAAGGTCAACACCAGAGACCTGAAAGACCTCATCCTCAGGACTAGGAGAACAGAGCTGAGCCCCAGCTGTCTCCAAGGAGCTCCTTTACCTATGCAAGGAGGGCCCTGCCTCTGCAGATTGATGGTGGGGGTGGGGAGGACAAATTATAAAAACCAGAAAGAAGAAATCCAGACAGTGGGGGTGCCAGGCAGGAGGGTCAGCAGAGGCCTCTGTCCTAGAGGCCTTACACAGGAGCAGGTTGCTGTGTCTTAGAAGGGGGATTCATCCTGAGCAAGCAGCAGCGGGGAGCTCCATGGAACCAATGCTGGACACCATCTCCTGATATGCAGGAGACGGGAGCCACTCATCTCATGTGTCCAAGGGTGGATAGCTAGTCCTTTGTCATAAAGGTGGCATGGCCCTGCCCTGGCAGAGTGCCCACACAGCACCCTACAGATAGCCTGAAGGCTACCAGGTGACCTATTTGCCTTGTTTGCCTTTTGGATTTGGAAAATCCTTTCAAAGCCCAGGAAGTCCCTGCTCAGGTTATGTTCCAGCCCTAGAAAGAAAGGCTGCCATGGGACAGCCTGCTCCCAAGTGACAATGTAGAGGCAGGGGTACCAGCCTCCGCTGTTCTCCCCATCACTGAGTCCTGCCTGCCCGTCTTCTCCCTCCACCTCCCCCATGGGAATGTTCCCTAAACTACGTTCCTGAAGCCTACTTTCTTTCCTGCTCCAGCCCTGCGCCTCTGGCTGCACCCTCTTCCCCTTTCTTCATGACCAATCACAAACACAGTGCCCCCAGAAAAAGACTTGGCTCATGTCCTGTGTCCTGCCTTGTGCACCATCAGTGCCTGGCAAATGGAGAGCAGTTGAATCTTAGCAGGATCAAAAATCTGATTCCCTCCTTTTCCGTTTCTGTTGGCAGCCGACGAGACCTTCTGCGAGATGGTGAAGTCCAATCGGCTCTGCGGACGGAAGCTCTTCATCCAGTTTTGCTGCCGCACCTGCCTCCTGGCTGGGTAGGGGCACCAGCTGCCCCATCGAGGGCAGGGTCCTCCTGTCTGCCCATTTGTCCATCTACCGTCTTACAGATGGTCAGCTGTAGCCTGTTCCTTGGGGTGGCCCTGCATCTGACAGCTGTATCTCCCCCAGAGCTGGGTCCTACTGCAGCATCTCTGAGCACCTGAACGAGGTGGAGGTGGCCCTTAAGGATATGTGGCTAAATTAACAAGAATCCCCTTGAACTCTGCTTGCTGGCTGCAGTCTAAAGTTGGACTCAAAACAGGAACAAAATGAATTATGAGACTCATACCTGCAGCTTCGGCGTGGCTTCTGGGACCCTAGTTTACTGAAACTTCAAGACCAAAGCAGAAAGAGATGCCTGGCACCACGTCAAGTCCTCCCACATATTTGTGTGGCTGTGACAAATCTCACCGAGTTGGCTGGCAGGACCCTATGCTGTCCTCACCTGTGATGAAGGGCCTCGCTTCCTCCCCAAGCATCATTGGCCACCAAACAGCCTGAGGGACAGTTTGATCAGACTGTAAATAAAATAGGTTTCAGGGCATAAGATGTATGACCACTGGGGATAGAACCTATGTCTACACAGTCAGCTCCTTCCAAAACTGCAGCCCCGGCCTGGAACGTCCAGCACCATACCGAAGTAGGTCCACTCACACTCTCTTCAGTGTTCTCCTCTGAGTGAGCCAAGCTGTCCACGTGACTGTTCTACCTGTGTCCCTGGGGCCTCCTGGGCCTGAGCCACCAGCCATCTACAGATACAGAGCCGTGAAGGAGAGTCCAGGAGCTACTTAGGACTACCCAAAAGATATTTGATGGCCAGGCAGTTCCTCCTTAAACATGCAAAGCCAACCCCCGAATCACTAATCGCCAGCCCTCCATGGCACACAACTGCTTTTCAAGTGCATTTGGCCTCTACTCTCAGGACTCTGTTCTCGAGTGGATGTTGCTCTGGTCCAGTATGGTACAAGCCTACATGATAGAGCTGGATTGATTTTCTGCCAAGCCTATGTGGGCATTTTATAAGCTATGTGTTCTAATTTTTACCGATGTTAATTATTTTGACAAATATTTCATATATTTTCATTGAAATGCGCAGATCTGCTTGGTCAGTTCCCTTTAAGGTGGGAATAACATTTGCCTTAAATTTTTCCAACCTCGTCTCTCTCCATATGGTCCTGCTCTCCTCTCTGACTATAATGTGTTTGTCTTGTCACTTGTAAGTGGCAAGGACTCAGCTGTTGTCTGTTGAATCCACAACTTCAAATAAGAAATCAGTGAAGCAAATCTAATGTTAACCCTGAGTTAATAAAAGAGTTAACATCCCATTGCAAAGGGGCCTGTGTTTCTTTCCAAGATAAAACTTTAAGCCTCGTTGCTGTCCAGGGGGTGAAATGAAGATCACTTTGTGGGTTCTTGATCTGTTTAATGTCTGTATTTCTTACTTTTCTCAATGCTATAACAAAATATCTGACAAGAAGCAATGTAAGGGGCCAGAGAGATGGCTCAGCAGTTGGTTAAAAAACACTTGGTGCACCCCTTTTAATGCCAGCACTTGAGAGGCAGAGGTAGGTGGATCTTTGTGTTCGAGGACAGCCTGATCTACAAAGTCAGTTCCAGGACAGTCAGGCTACACAGCGAAATCCTGTCTCAAAAAAGATAAAAATAAAAAAGAACACTTGTTGATCTTGCAGAAGACCCAGGTTCAATTCCTAATATCCACTCGTGACTATGGCAGCTCATAATTGTATGTAGCTGCAGTTCCAAGAAATCCAGTTTCCTCTTACCTCTTTGGGCACCAGGCACACATGGGATAAGTTCAGGCAAAATGCACACACAGAATAAAATGTTTAAACAGCAGTTTAAGGGATGGAGGCTTATTTTGGCTTTCACTTCCACAGAATAGTCCACTGTGATAGGGAAGCCATGGTGACAGACTCCTGAAGCAACTGGTTATGCTGTATCCATAGTGAAGAAGATGAATGCTTACTTACACTAGTTCACTTTATCTTCATACACAGCCTGAGACATGGGAAGCAATCAGGATGGGCCTTTCCACCTCAGTTAACTTAATCTAGGTGATCCCTCATAAACACACCCAGAGGCCTGTCTCTTAGGTGATCCTAGATCTCACAAAGCATACAGTGTTAACCACCACAATATCCCATGGAGGGCTTTACCAAATGTTGGTGCAATGGAATAAAGAGGGAAACCCAGGGTTACAACAGAAGGGCATCATTTGTCAGACACTCCTAGGGTGAATACCTGAGCTTGATCCTTGGAGCCCTCATGGTGGAAGGAAAGAATCAATTTCCACAGGTTGTCCACTGATCTCCACATGCTAGCTGTGCTACACAAACACGTATACGCACACACATAATACACAGTTTCAAAATTTAAAAATAAGAGACCCTCTCTGCGCCATCAAAGCCAAATAAGGTAGAGGGGACCCTGAGGTCATTCACCTACATCTAGCAAGTACCATTTAACTGAGTGCTGACCTGCCTCCTCCACAGTTACTGAAATCCCTACACTCATGGATTCTTGGATTTTCACCATGGCCTGTGAGGCCCAAAGCATATATGTAAAATCCATTAGTTGCAGATAAAGAAAGGGCACCAGCTAAAACTGAGGAAGCAGGGGATGGGTAATGGTTCAGAAATCCAAGGCTGGTTCAGAACTTTGGGGATGAGTGAACCAGAGTCTGGGGAGCCCTATGGAAGCACTGTCCCGTGGACTTTAATTTTCATTAAAGTCATGCTCTTCTCCCTCTATGTCCTGCTTGTCATAGTTAGGACAAATGAAAAGACCACCATCATCCATCTCCCTAGAGCAGCTGGTGTTAGTCCAGCCCCCAAACTAATTTCCTGGTTGTTTCTTGGTTCTGCTTCCCTGGGACAGGACTCTGCTGAGCCTGTCTTGCATAGTGATGGCCACCAGAACTGCTTGTACAACAGTGTAGCCATGGAGTGACAGAGGAAGGGAGTGATATATAGCTCTTAAGAAGGGGACAGACTGCCCATAGCAGTCCACCACAAACACAGACAAGGCAGAGCTGTCGGAGTGAGACTGTGAAGGGGTAAGTGGGTGTGTCTGGAATTCTGTATCTGGAGTAGAGAAATATCCTTAAGGACATCACCTTCCAGGTGAAATTGTTACCAGTGGTCAGGATCTGGACTGGATGTTTCTAAGTTCTTGGTCTTTTCAAAGAATCGAAATAAGGACTCACTGCTTTGCAAAAATATCAAAACTTTACTCAAAGCAAAGCAATAGAATAGGTCAGACAATGTCAATGCTCACAAAAGGCTACACAAGTGGAGAAGATACTTAAGGGTCTCAGTTATTTTTGGGTCTTCCTTTTATGGAACCCAAGGGGAGTTTGATTGCTAAGGGTTACAGTGGGAGGTAGTTCTGTTTTGATTGACAAGTCTATATTACATAGGTTCATTGCATATGTTCCTTCCCACAATGATCTGATTTAATCACATGCATAAGCAAATAATTATACATAGGCAAAAAGTGGCAATAGAGGATTCTCTTCAAAAGTTCACTGAGAGTACTCAGTTTGCCTTATTGTTCATGGACCCCAAACCAGTTTAAGCCTGATCAACCTCCTAGATTCTGTACAAACTGGAGTATGGTTGAATAGGATTTGTATAACTTTGGTAATTGTTCATGAGAGGAGAAACTTATTTCACAGATTAGAGAGGGGTGTGCATGCAAGCCAGCATAGGTGGGGATCATAGGTTTCTACGTACACTGTATAGACAGGGGTATATGGAGCATTGTACATGTGGGTAAGGGGCCTACTTTGGCAAGTGCATTGTTAAAAGGGAGGTCAGAGTATAGCATAAGCCAAGTGGAGTTTCACAATGTTAATATGAATCCTTTCCCCATATCTGCATCAAAACTATCTCTGAATTAAAGCCAAGCTAAGGAGTATGCTGTTAGCCTCTAGAACCCAAGCATTAAAAAACACCAGCTCATTGTTGACTAAGAGTTCAGAGTCCAAATGTGTGGGGAGCTGAGTCGTGGTAGCAGATACTATAATCCCACTACTCCTGAGGTGTAGAAAGGAGATTCTCAAATTTGAAGGCAGCCTAGACTATATAACAAAACCCCAAGTCAAAGAGAAAGGAGGGAAGGAAAGAAAGGATGGGAAAAAAGAAAGCCAGCCTGGGATATATCTTTAATGGAAAAGTGCTGACCTCACTTGCAATGCATGAGGCCCTGGGTTTAATCCCCAGGATGGACAGACAGAAAGACAGGGGAGAGAGAGAGAGAGACAGAGAGAGAGAGAACTTGTGTAGCTTATATGTCCCAAAGTGTAGCCACCCGAGCTGCCTCATGTTCGGGGGTCCACTTTGTAACGGCCCGTTCTGCTGCTCCGGTCTGTGGGTCAGGGGCAAGCAAGAGAGAGAGTGGGAACGAGAGACTTGAAGAATGGAGACAAGACAGGGAGTCTGATCAAGTTTCTCTATTGAAAGGAAATCCTGGGTATTTATACCCTTTACCACGTGACTTGCCCTTGTGGACAAGCACAGCTGAAGGCACTACATCATGTACCTTGCAGCGTGGAGACCACGTGCACCTAGCTAGCAATGAGGAGACCACATGCACCTAGCTGCTGGCAGTACTAAACAGCAAAACAAGATATGTGAGAAAAACAAGATGTTTTTCAGAGTGTGCTCAGATGTTTCGGGCTGTTGAAAACAAGTCTCTTGTCAGGGTATATGGCTCGAGATGACTGCAAAGATGACAGCCGCTTTCGGCTAGGAGTCAGCTCCCAACACCAAAGAACACCAGGTAGCCAACCAGCAACCTTACAAACACCTGCCCACATGGCAGTGTCTGGGTTCATTCATGGGCTAGCCAGTAGGGTAGGAAGTTGAAAAGTTATTGACAAAGTTCTAATGACTAAATGATACCTTTAAAAAAGGACTGACTAGGTCTAACTCAGAGGTAGAACACCTGGTTAGCACTATGAAGCCCTGGTCCCTTTCACCACGAGCACTACTATCACTATACATAGGAAGGGGCTGACCACAGCCAGTACCGGTTCACAGATGCTCACACTCAAGGTAAAGATAGCAAACACTATTAGACAGGGTATGTTTATGGATTTTATCTTAAATAACAGGATCACGGTTGTCTCAGTTATGGTTCTATTGCTGTGAGGGCATGTTATAAAAGAAGCAGCTTTCCCTACTCAAAGATTCCATACTCCTCTACTCCTGTATCCTTCTTGACTATAAATCCAGAACCGAGTGGCTGATGCTACCAAGTCCTGCTTGCTGCCTGGGCTGAAACCTGGCCACCTCCATGACTTATATTTGCATAAGCTTTAACTTGTTGAAGCTTTTCTTTGTTGAATAAGCTTTGCTTTCTGTGAGTTGTACACGTCCTGGGCGAGGTCACCACTCCTTTTACTCCATTTCTCCTTAAGCCTTTCTTAAACTTCTCATCTCCTTGAGCACATGACTTGGCTCCAACATCCCATTTCCTTGGTACTGTTTTTCTTCTTCCTCAAACTGTACATTTTGTATTTCTTGATCCCCTACTTGCTCTTTTTCATTGTAGAGCTACATCAGAGTAATCACTGGTAACCGTGTGACAAAGCCAGAGTTACATTGTCATGGAATCTCCTTTTCTAACATTATTCCAAAACACTTCAGTGTATCCCCTGGTAGATTATTTTTTCCAACAAGGACAGCGAGCAGTCACATTTGATGCCAAAATATCACCAGAATAGTCTCTAATATCATTTCCTTCTGAAACCTCTTGAGCTAAGCCTCCATAGTCTACATTGCTCTCAGCATGGATGTCTTCTGTGCTCCTACTGCCAAGGCCCATTAAGTCCCATTTAGTGTTCAATAATTTTTCTAGTCCAAAGTCCAAAGCCTTCCACATTCCTCTAAATAAAAGCATAGTTAAGCCTGTCATAGCAATACCCCACTCCTGGAACCAACGTCTGCCTTAGTCACTGTTCTATTGCTTTGAAGAGACACCGCAAGCAAAGCAACTTATAGCATAAAGCATTTAACTGGGATCTTGCTTACAGTTTCAGAGGGTTAATCCATTATCATCATGGTGGGAAGCATGCACTCATGGTGTTGGAGTGGCAGGTAGGAGCTTATGTCTTGATATATATATATATATATATATATATATATATATATATATATATGGAGAGAGAGAGAGAGAGAGAGAGAGAGAGAGAGAGAGAGAGAGGGAGAGACAGAGAGACAAAGAGAGACAGAGACAGAAAGCATACCTCAAAGCTCACACTCCTCCAACAAAGCCATGCCTCCTAATCCTTCCCAAAAAGTTCTGTTAACTAGAAACCAAGCATTCAAACGTCTGAGCTTATAGAGGCCATTCTCATCTAAACCACCACATAGACTGTCTACACTAATTGTAACTAGACATCTCTTAGCATTCCTATGGAGCCCATTATTATAAGAACCAAAGTGACAAGAGCCAAGAATGTCTTATTACCTAAAAGAGAAGTTCTCAACCAGGTCTGTTTGCTTTTTCAGAGGATCTTCAGCAATGTCTACAAACATTTTTGACAGCTGGAATGTGTCATTCCCATCTATCAGGTAGAAGACAGGGATGCTACTAAGCTCCCTATAGTGTGCACAAAGCCTTGACAACTAAGATGTATGCAGCCTAAAATGTCAGTGTGCTCAGACTGAGAAAGCTTAGCAACAGTAAATGTAATTAAAAAGAAAAATGCTGGCCGGGCGGTGGTGGCGCATGCCTTTAATCCCAGCACTTGGGAGGCAGAGGCAGGCGGATTTCTGAGTTCAAGGCCAGCCTGGTCTACAGAGTGAGTTCCAGGACAGCCCAGGCTATACAGAGAAAACCCTGTCTTGAAAAACCAAAAAGAAAAGAAAAGAAAAATGTTTGAAAAGTCGTAAAGATATCAGAACTCACTTATGGTTTGATGTCACCCATTTGTTTGCTAGAGTGAGACACCCTACTCCTGGTAACAATTTCTGTTTCAGTTAGAATGACTGATCCTGTGATAAAACACCATGGCCAAACAACTTGGGGGAAGAACAGGCTTATTTTGCCTACACTTTCACATCACTATTTACCATCCAAGGAAGTCAGGACAAGAACTCAATCGGGGTACGAATCTGCAGCAGAATCTGATTCAGAGACCCTGGAGAATTGCTGTTTACTGGCTTGCTCTTTGCTTGTTCAACTGAAAGTTTAATAGAATACAAGCTCATCAGCCCAGAGGTGACTCTACCCACAATGAACTGGACCCTCCTACATCAATCAGTAATTGAGAAAATGCCAGATCTTATGGAAGAATTTCCTCAATTGAAGTTCTCTCCTCTCAGATGACTCTAGCTTGTGTCAAAACTAGCCGACACAACTGATTCCTCATCAACTTGGCACACAAACATATCAGTAGCTTAGTAAACGTAACACTTCCTTTCTTGTTATCTCTAAGATCTCATATTAATATTACAGTATAAAAGTCCCACAGTCTTTAAAAAATTTGAACACTTTAAAAATTCAGCCTTGGGCCTGGAGAGATTAGGATTGGAGCACTGACCTCTTCCAGAGGTCCTGTGTTTAATTCCCAACAACCATGTGGTGGCTGACAACCATCTGTAATGGGATCTGATGCCCTCTTTTGCTGTGTCTGAAGACAGGGACAGTGTATTCATATACATTAAATAAATAAATAAATGATTCTTTAAAAAAAAAAGTTCAGTCTCTTTTAAAATACAAAATCTCTATAAAGCTCCCAAATTTCTTGTAAAAAGTTCAATGCTCTCAACTGTGGGCTCGTATAAAATCAAAAATAAATTAAATACTTTCTTATCCAAAAAGAAAGAACCAGTGTACAGTCACAAGCAAAGCCAAGCCAAGTTCTAACAGTGTAAATAACTGTGTCCAATGTCCTGCTCTTCTGGGATCCCCCAAAGAGCTTGCCATAGTTCCCCTTTTTAAAGTAGAGAAATACTCCTACATCTTTTTTTAAACTTACTTTTTGAGAATTTCAAATGGTATATTTTCATATTCTCTCGTGTCCCTCCCCTCCCCTCAGATCCCTCTGCCCTCCACCCCCCCCACCCCCCCACTCCCCCACCCCCCCACCCCACCCCACCCCACCCCACCCACAC
>NW_021604712.1:9212602-9269177 GCF_004785775.1 Grammomys surdaster | reverse complement strand
GGGGGGGGTGTGTCATTACTTGTTTTGTTTTGTGTAATTTTTGAACAATCACAAAGCAAAATATAGAAAAATTATATAACACAAAAATATTTTCCTGAGCAATGTGACAGTAATTTTCTGAAATTATGTCCATGATTTTCTCAAACATTTTAGAAGGCATTTTTATTTATTAATTAATTTATTTATTCACTTTATATCCTGATCACAGACCCCCTCCTCCAAGCCCCCCTTTCACATAGCTCCTCCTCCCAGTCCCCCTTCCCCTTCTTCTCTGAGAAGGGGAGCCCCCAAGCCCCCAGGTACCCACAACCCCACCAGGCACATCAAGTCACCGCAGGACTAGGCACTTCCTCTCCCGATAAGGCCAGACAAGACGGCCCAGTTAGGGGAATAGGATTCACCAGCAGCAAGAGAGTCAAGGACAACCCCTGCTCCAGTTGTTGGAAGACCAAGCTGCACATCTGCTGCATAATGTGGTTGGGGGGGGCGGGGACTAGGTCCCCTTTGGTTCAGTCTCTGGGAGACCCCCAAGGGTCCAGGTTAGTTAACTCTATTGGTCTTCTATGGAGTCTCTATCCCCTCTGAATCCCTCAATCCTTCCTCCCAATTCTTCCAGAAGACTCCTTGAGCTCTGTCTAATGTTTGGTCATCTGCCGAGTGGGAGCCTCTCAGAGGACAGTTATGCTAGACTCCTGACTGCAAACATAACAGAGTATTATCAATAGTGTCAGGGATTAGTTCTTGCCCATGGGATGGGACTCAAGTTGAACCAGTTATTGGTTGGCCATTTCCTCAGCCTCTACTCCATCTTCATCCCTGGATTTCTTGCAGTCAGGACAAATTTTGGGTGGGAGATTTTGTGGGTGGCTTGGTCTCCATTGGACATCCTGTCTGTCTACAGGAAGTGGCCACTTCAGGCTCCATACCCCTGACCACTAAGAGTCTCAACTAGAGTCACTCTCATAGACTCCCTAGAGCCTGCCCTGTCCCACATCTCTGGCTCATCCTAGAAATGCCCCACTCCGTCCCACTCACCCCTGATTTTCCTTCACTCTCCCAGCCCTCTCTCCTTGGCTCTCCCTCTACCTGATTCCCGTCCCTATCCAGCCTCATTTCCCTCCCTATCTCATCTCCAAAGAATCTTTTTTAGATATAAGATGTAGCTAAGATTTAAATTTAAAAGCTATAAAGGACAAGAATAACCACGGTGATGAGGAAAAGTGAAGCTTGAAGGTTCTTTTATAAAGCATGCATTATTAAAGCAGCATGATATTATGCAAGCAAACCCATAGAACAGAATGGCTAGTCCAAAAGCAGACCGTCGCAAGTTTGAACACTTGGTTTGGGCAAGAGTGACTTTGGAGAGCTAGAACGAAAGGATGGCCTTCAACTATGGTGTTAACTTGATTTTCAGATGGTGTCTTAGTTAGGGTTTTATTGCTCAGACCACAGCAATTCTTATAAAGGAAAACATTTCATTGGGGCTGGCTTATAGTTCCACAGGTTTAGTTCCTTATTGTCATGGCAAGAAACATGGCAGCATGCAGGCAATCATGGTGCTGGAGAAGGAGCTGAGAATTCTACATCTTAAGTCACAGGCAATAGGGGGAGACTGTGTGCCATAGTGGGCATAGCTTGATCATAGGAGATCTTAAAGTCTGGCCTTACAGTGACACACCTCCTCCAACAAGGCCACACCTCCCGGTAGTGCCACTAGTTGTTCTGCTGGGGCTAGAACATTTCTCCTCGTTCAGTTACATCTTCACCAGGTTTCTATTTTTTATGGTTTCCTTCACTGCTTAAGCTTGGCTCTCCACAAACTCACTCTGTAGACCAGGCTAGCCTCAAAATTAGAGATTCACCAGACTCTGGCTTCTGAGTGCTGAGATCAAAGTTGTGAACCTCCATGGTTGGCCCTAAGCTTTCCCTTTCCCTTTCCCTTTCCCTTTCCCTTTCCCTTTCCCTTTTTCCCTTTCCCTTTTTCCCTTTCCCTTTCCCTTTCCCTTTCCTCTCTCTCTCTCTCTCTCTCTCTCTCTCTCTCTCTCTCTCTCTCTCTCTCTCTCTTTTTTGTTTTTCAAGACAGGGTTTCTCTGTGTAGCCCTAGCTGTTCTGGAACTCACTCTGTAGACCAGGCTGGCCTTGAACTCAGAAATCCGCCTGTCTCTGCCTCCCAAGTGCTGGGATTAAAGGCGTGAGCCACCACCACCCGGCCCCTTTCACTTTCCTTTAATCCCTTTTCACAAGTTGGAAGCTTAGCTGGATGGGGTCTTGCCCTGCGGCCACCACTCCCTTTATTCCATTTAACATCAGGCTTTTCTTTAATCTGTTTGTCTCCTTGACTGCCTCATTAGCCTCATTCCATTTCTAGGTGTTTCTTTTCCCCTCAAATTGAACATATTGTATTTTTCCTTGCTCAGCTTGCTCCTTTTTCATTATAGATTTGCCTAAAAGTGCACATTAATAACCACACAGGACAGTCTAAACTAGGCTGTTTTGAGATTTCTTTTGCCAACAGAATTAATCCAAAACTCTTCACTTTAGCCTCAGACAAACTTTTCAGATGAGGGCAAATAGCAGCCACATTCTTCACCAAAATATCACAAGAACAGTCTCTCTGGCACATACTAAATTTCTTCTGCAGCCCCTTGAGCCAGGCCCCCACCATGACACACTTCCTCCAGCAAGGCCACACTTCCTAATTGTGCCTCTTCATATGGACCAAGCATTCAAACACTTGAGTCTATGGAGGCCGTATCTATTCAAACCACCACAGTTAGGGGAAACGTATATTTTAGTCGCTTCCTTCCTATATTGATTCCAGAAACACTGCATTAGTGAGGCTTCCTTTAGTTTAGGAACATTTCCAGATAAGTTTAACTGAAAAAAAAAATCCACCCAGAATAAAGGTAATACCCTCCCAAGAGCTATCTTCCAGGTCAAATGAAAACAGAGAAAGTGAGCCAGATACAGAATTCATTTCTCTCTGCTTCCAAACTGTAGATACAATGTGACTACTGTCTCAGATCCCTACAGCCATGACTTCCTACATGCTAACCACCATGACGGTGCATATCCTAACCATAAGCCAAAGCAAACCTTCCCACCGTTTTATCAGGCAGAAAGCATACTACATGATATATCAAAACTAAAAACCAAGGGCTAGGAAATGGGTCAGCAATTAAGAGTGCTTGGTGCACAGGCTTGAAAACCTGAGTTCAAGTCCCCGAGACCCACGTAAAAAGCAGGTGTGGTAGTATGGGCCTACAGCCCCAGTGCTGGGGGATAAAATAGACACCGGCACAGGAGAATCACTGGGGCTTTGCTTGCTGCCAGCCTACCTCTAGGTTCAATGAGAGACACCTGTTTCCTTCTCTCTCCTTCAGATGCCACAGGTAGGTGCACCCACAAACACATTTGCCTTTACTACACACACACACACACACACACACACACACACACGAATAACGCAATGATTAACTGGATATGGTGGTGAAATGGTTCACATAAGATAGTTATTGACAACCACACTAACTGAGCCAGTTAGGAGTGTCTAAGTCCTTTTATTAGCTGGTAACCAGGAGTGAGCTCATGCTTCTTCAACCAAACTAAAGCCCAGGGGTACAGCATTTTTTTTTTAAAGACAAAACCCACAATTGTATTGTTGTGCCCATTTCATGAACCCCAAAAGACCACGAAAGAGCTGATTCTGATGTAATCACTCTAGGGTCTTTATTACAAGCTCGAGCTTGGGCCAGTCCACTGTCTCTGATGCAGCAGGAAGGGGGGTGAAGCCCAGGCTCTCAGCAGGACAAGGTTTTATAGGAAATGGTAAGCAAGTGAGGGGGTTTCTACCCTGCCACACATCTGATTAGGGAGCCGTTAAGGAATTTTGTTGTCTTTTAACACAATTAGCTGGTGCCAAACCATAAACTTAACTTCTACTTTCCTCCTGATTGGTGGTTTTTAGGAAGTGCCAAGGACAGGCTTTTTAGGGAGAGTAACCTGGAAACTGGTCTTGTTTGGAAGTAACCTGGGAACACATGTTAGATGCTGGCTTGTTAGTTAACTTTCGTTCAACCTTAGGTCGGGTTCTCTAAGATAAAGTCTAAATCCAAGATCTTGTATTTCAAGATGTGGTGGTTTGAAAATGCTTGGTCCAGGGAATGACACTATTAGGAGGTGCACCCTTGTTGGAGAAAGTGTGTCATTGTGAGGGTGGGCTTAGGACTCTCTTTTCTAGCTGCCTGAAGACAGTCTTCTCTTTTTTGCCTTTGAAATAAGATGTAGACCTCTCAGTTCCTCCAGCCCCACGTCTGCCTGGACAGTACCATGCTTCTTGCCATGATGATAATGGACTGAACCACTGAACCTGTAAGCCATCCCCAATTAAAGGTTGCCCTTTATAAGAGTATTCCATGCTCATAGTGTCTCTTCATAACAATGGAAACCATGACTAAGTCAGAAGTTGGTACCAGGGACTTGGGTTTTGCTGTGACAGGCCTGACCATGTTTTTGTTTGGAGGAATGTGGATTTGGGGACTTTGGAAACAGTGAAATGTTTTAAGTGGGGCTTAATGGGCTATTCTAATAGGAATGTTGATACTGAGAGTGATTTGAACTCTAGAGATTGTTCTTATGATGTTTTGGTGAAGAATGTTGCTGCTTTTTGCCCTTGTCTGAAGAATCTACTTGAGGCCAAGGTAAAGAGTAAAAAGGATAAGAAAAAAGAAGTCTCAGAAAAGTCCAAACTGCTCCTTACCGGGCACGTGGCTCGCCGTGATCGTATAGTGGTTAGCACTCTGCATTGTGGCTGCAGCAACCTCGGTTCGAATCTGAGTCATGGCAATATCGTACTGCCGGGCGGTGGTGGCGCACGCCTTTAATCCCAGCACTTGGGAGGCAGAGGCAGGCGGATTTCTGAGTTCGAGGCCAGCCTGGTCTACAGAGTGAGTTCAAGGACAGCCAGAACTACACAGAGAAACCCTGTCTTGAAAAACCAGAAAAAAAGAAAAGAAAAGAAAAGAAAAGTCCAACATAGACTTTGTCCTCTGATTTACTCTCATAAAGAGAGTTTTGATCAAGTGTGGCACGCTTAGAAAGAAAAAATACAAAATATATGGTTCAAGTATTAAAGTGGCACCAGAAGTACAATGAAGCTAAAGCCTGTGTTGAAGGAGATCAACAGATTCAGAGAGTGGTAATTTCAGGGCAAGGTCCCACCCAGGTAAATTTATTGTTTGTGTGTTTACAGTTGAACAACAGATAGTTATATTATTATAACTTGGTGTATTGCTTTCACTTGGATATAAGGAGATATGATTATGTGTCAAATTGACATGGGATGACACAAGCTTTTGATCTGGATCTTGCAGCATAGTCACCATATAGGAGCTTAGGTCTAGGCTTGCTTTGACACTTTTAATCTCACCATTCAGGAGGCAGAGTCATACAGATCTCTTTGAGTTCAAGAGCAATCTACAGAGGAAGATCCAGGACAGCCAAGCTTAGGCAGTGAAGGAGTTAGAAAACAGAAAGTTGGTGATAATGTTATAGATCAAGGGGGCCATGTTTCCAGCCCCAGCAAGCAACAGAACTCGGCAGCTTTCACCATGTGGCTCTGGCTTTAGAGTCTAGAATAGAAGGGACTACTGGGACAATTGGTGCTGGCTAGCTGGAGCTAAGAAATTAGTGGTGATTGAAGAAGAGACCAGCATCACTGAGGTGAAATCTTCTGGGAAATGTGTTCTGAGAGCACAAAGAAGGTGTATTCCAAAGATAGCCAAAGTTACACCTTGTGCTGCAGCTGGACTTGGTAATGTGTAAGAATCACCCAGATGGTGCGGGTTTTGAAGGCATGAAGGGGTCATGAAGAGCAGCTAAGGCTTGGCACTATGAGAGGCCATGGAAGGCCATTGGTGAAAGTGCAGCCTCAGTTGGAGTTGATGGCCCGGGGATGAAGGGGTCACCACTACATAAACTCACTCCAATAATCCTAGCACATGGAGGTGGAGGCAGGAGAGTGAATTGTTCAAGTTCACCCTCAGGTCAGTCATCCCGTGACTCAGCAGGCAAGAGGTCACATACAGCTCTTTCAGAGGATCTGAGTTCAGATCCCAGCAACCACTTGTAACTCCAGTTTCAGAGTATCTGGCACCTCTGGCCTTCGTGGGTATCTGTATTCCTGTGCGCAAAACCACAGAGTCACACAAATCATTTTAAAAAGTGGTTTTAAGAGTGTTTTCTGCTCTTGAAGAGGACCAGGGTTTAACTTCTAATACATATGTCCACAGGATCACGATGGCCAGCTCCAGGGAATTTTAGACTGAAGCCTCCCCTGCACCCATACACAGGTGGGCATGTACATTAATTAATAAGCTATGATAAAAAATAATCACACAATTTTGTGAGATTAAGCCTTTGGAGGGGACAGAGGCCAAAGCTCTGCAGGTATATTGTGTTCACTGTGGAGCATTCATCAAATGTCAATTTCTGATGTGTGTATTCTCCTGCACTTCATATGAAATTTTTTTTTTTTTTTTGGTTGGTTGGTTGCTTGAGACAGGGTTTCTCTGTGTATTCCTGGTTGTTCTGGAACTGGCTCTGTAGACCAGGATGGCCTCAATCTCCGAGATCCACCTCCATCTGTCTCCAAACTGCTGGGATTAAAGGCATTTTCCACCATGCCTAGCCTTCAATATGAATATCACTTATGGTTTATTTTATATGTATGTGTGTGTGTGTGTGTGTGTGTGTGTTTGCGATTGTGGCTGTCTGAGATAGCTAGAAATGGATAGTGAATCCCCTGAAGCTGGAGTTACAAGCAGTTGTCAGGTGTCCAGATGGGTACTGGAATGCCAGCCAACTCAAATCCGTTACAAAAGTAGCAAGTGCTCTTAACCTCTAAGTCACCTGACCAAACCTTAGATATGAATACCTAATTGACTATAGGCCATAAGTCCACCCTCAAGCTTTACTGGTCCTGCCCCTTATCTGCGGAAGCCCAAGCCAGCCGTTTAGGAACTTGACTTCCAGGAGCCTTCAGTCTCCGCCCCTTGTTGGGTGGAGAAGGGAGGGTAGTCCCAACTAATCCTCCCTTGACGTTCACTGACCTAGGACAGAGTATCTCTCGCGTGTTCTTATCTTTTGGATACAAAAACCTGGAACTGGGCTCCCCACACTCTCAGGCACGCTCAAGCCCAGAACCCAGATGCAAAGACATGGGGCTACACCTTCGATTGCTTTAGCCTGGCGGTCGAGCTGAGCGGGGCTCTGATTGGTGCTGTCTGGGTGAGGCGCGGTGCACTCTGGGATACGACACTGGCGGGAGGCACAGGCCGGTTTCCGAGGTGAGGGTACACCGGCGGCGACAGGATGGTGAAGCTGACGGCGGAGCTGATCGAGCAGGCGGCGCAGTACACCAATGCTGTACGGGACCGTGAGTTGGACCTCCGCGGTGAGTTAGGCGGAGCGCAGGCTGTGTCTCAGCCCCGGTGCGCGGCCGCGAGAAGCCGGCCCCGCCGCGTGCGCGGAGGCTGGAGCCTGGCCCGCGGGCCTCCACCTGGGCCTGGGGTGCCTCCGATCGATGGTCCCGCAGGGCCCTTTGGAGCAGTCTGTTACCCGCGCTCCTGCTAGCAAACACGGCGCCTCGATTCCTTCCCCCGACCGTACTCATTAGGCTTTGCCCCGAGTTTGAGCAGCCTTAGCTGTTTCTATTTTCCTAAGACTAGGAAAATAGAAAATGCTGCATAAAGGACTGCGCCCAGCTGTTTTTTTAGCAAATGCGTTGATTTGGCACGTGAGGTTGGATATGTACCAAAATTACCTTAATTGTTTAAATAATTCCCGTTTGGTTTTGTTCATTTGTTTTTAAGACAACGTCTCGTGTATTCCGAGTTGACTTCAAACCGTTATATAGTTAAGGATTATCTCGAACTTCGGACCCTCTTGCCTCCACTTCCTGGGTGCTGGGTTTAAATGCGTGCACCACGTTTATATGGTAATTCGGATGAGCCCAGGGTTTTATGCCTATTAGGCAAGCACTCGCGCCACTGAGTCAGATCCGATTTTTATAAGTGTGTTTTCAAGATTGAGCTGTTTGACCAATGCTTAATGATCACTTCCGTGTGTAGGGTGGTGGAATTCACCTGCTCAGTTCTGACAGCAGTAGCACTTGATTTTTTTAAAACATGGAATTGAGAGTGTAATCGTTAACTATTCAGGAGATGGCTTTGAAAGGGTTAAGATTATAAGTCTGTGACCTGAGGCAACCACAGTCTCAGGACACTATATAGTGCCATTTGCTACAGTTTCTTACTGCCTATGGGAAATACTAGTGCTTTTGTTTGTTGAAATTAACTTTCTCAGAGAAAAGGCCGGTTCAGGAGCATCTGGATCCTTTTACTGTCTCAGCACAGTTTTGGTCTCTGCTGTATCTCTGAAAACCATGCAATCTTGAGAATGTTTATTCTGGTTCCATATATTTTATTGCACTCTCCTTCACGACTTGCAACACAACGGTTGTGTACTTCATTCCTTTTCTTCCTACTGTGCCTAGCTCAATGATGATGCCCATTAGACAATGAAGCGGGTGCTCACTGTGATTTGTGGTTAATGTATAAACCATTTTCAGCTCTGAATTGGAGCTGGTGGGGAGGAGGGTGAGTCAGGATACCATGAGGCTACACTGATAAGTTCTATGAAAGATTGAGAATACCTGTCACCAGTGTCTGAACAAGACGTAGGCATCAACAGTAAGAAGTTTCAAGTGTTACCTTCCGTCATGGAGTCTAGTAAAGCTAAGGACTTAGAACAGTGTGAGTATGTCGTAGACATTCTTAATAAACTATGGGCACCAATACTAGTAAATATGCCCATCTGTTCTTGCCTTTTAGCCTCTTCAAGACTACAAGCTTTGTAGCACTAGGGACTCCCATAACTCGTTTGCCATTTATCTTATTTTTGTTCAGTGCTTGGCATGGCACTAGCGGCAGGCTAATATTTCCTGAATGAAAGCTTTGAGCCAAATTCCACCAAATATTCCTACGATTTTCAGGACTTTTCATCTATATTAATATTTGTTGTATGTATTTTTTCCCCTCTACAGGATATAAAATTCCTGTTATTGAAAATCTAGGAGCCACCTTAGACCAGTTTGATGCTATAGATTTTTCTGACAATGAGATCAGGAAGCTGGATGGTTTTCCTTTGTTGAGAAGACTGAAAACATTGTTAGTGAACAACAACAGAATTTGGTGAGTGTCTGCCAGTAAGAATACTTTCTTCCCTTAAATAAGTATTCTAATGTACCCCCAAGATGACTTTTTAAAAAGTGTATATTAGTGTTTTGCCTGCAGGTACCACACACCCTCTAGTGGCTTTGGAGGCCAGAAGAGGGCATTGACTTTTCTGGAGCTGGGTTTACAGATAGTCCTGAGCTGCTCCAAGCATAGGAATAGAATCTGGGTCCTCTGGAACATCAGCCAGAGCTCTAAGCTGCTGAGCCACCCCTCCAGCCTTTCCATGCCTCTTAAAGGGAGAAATGAAGAGAACACTTTTCCTTAGAGACTGGAGATTAACGTGGGCATTGGTCTGCCCTTACGTGCCACTCTTCAGAAATCTGTAATATTTGTAACTGATACTAAACTTTGAATTTGAAACACTGTCAACATTTCAGATTCTAGAGCAGTCATCAACAGCATCATAATAAAAAGATTTATAAAGGCTGTGTGAAGTGGTGTCTGCCTTTAATCCTAATACTCTGGAATCTGAGGAGGCTGATCTCTCTGAATTCAAGGATAGCCTTGTCAGCAAATTCCAGCCAGGGCTACATAGTGAGACCCTGTCACAATAAAAATCTTTTTATGAAATAAAATTACTTTTCACTGAGTACCTATACTTCATCCATTCTGCTGGTTTTTGTTTTTGTAGTTGGTTTCTACAATATAATTCTCTGAAATTAAGATCATATTTGTTTGAGCCAGGGTTTCTCTGTAAGCCTTGGCTGTCTTGGAATTCACTCTGTAGACCAGGCTGGCCTCAAACTCAGATTTCTGCTTCCCTTTCCCTCCTGAGTGCTAGGATCAAAGGCATGCGCTACCACCACCCTGCTGGCAAAGCTTTCATTAAGAAAAGGACCCAGGGGCTGGAGATATGAGTAGTTAACAGGACTGGCTGCTGCTTTTCCCAGACCAGTGTGGCAGCTTGAAACTCTAGTTCCAGGGAATTGAAGGCCCTTTTCTGGATTCCACAGGAGCCAAGCACGCAGTTGGTATGCAGCATAAGGGCATACACCCATACACGTTAAAGCACTGAGTAGTGTTTTTAGGGAGAAGCCATTTTCACGATTAAACATTTTCTTCTGATGAATGTCTTACACCAGCTCTAAATGCAAAGTTATTGGGTTTTGAGTTTTCTGAATGAGAAATTGTAAATTGACTAAGTAGTTTTTTCCTGCCCCAGAATCTCACCTTTCCTTGGGTTGCACTAGCCCACTTGGCAGTGGAAGGAAGCTCAGGAGGCATGGGTTTGTTATCCCATCCCTGTCACTGACCCTGTGCCTCAGACAAGGCTCCCTCCCTCTTTAATACTTTCCCTGAGATGGGATGTGGGAGAAGAGTATTCTATCACTGAAGCGTTGATACTCGAAAGGACAGAGAAATGGTAGCTTATTTTATTTTTGTTTTCACTGAGAGCCTCTCTATTTTTATTTTAGCCGTATAGGTGAAGGACTTGATCAGGCTCTTCCCTGTCTGACAGAACTCATTCTCACCAACAACAGTCTAGTGGAACTGGTAAGTTGAATGGAGAAAACTATTTAAGGGGCAAGGGTAAGGATTCTTCCTGCTTCAGAAAATTTATTTTCTACTTCCTCTTTGAGTTTTTTCCTGATTTTACTATTTAAGCCTTTGTTTGTTTGTTTGTTTGTTTGTTTATCTATTTATTTTTGATTGTGTTGGTCTGGTTGGTTTTTGTGCTGGGGATTGGCAAGAAATTTGGATTATATGTCCCAGACCTCTTTGCCCACTCAGGTCTGCCTTTTGAGTTTTGATTCTGCTGAGTGTCTTGGTAGGAGTTCTCATTAGGTGCAATCTAGTTTGTTAGTCACTATCATTAGTGCTTCTGATGTTCTGTTGAAACTCCCTTCCCCTTCCATGGATAAACTCCCATGTTTGCAGAGTTGCAGTGTTCAGTGTGGTACTCTAATCTCAGTTCTTAAGTGGGTTGGGCAAAACTGTAAAATACGTGCCAGACTTAGTATTAAAATTGAATGTAGCAGTGAGTTTGCTACTCCGATTTGTGCTTCCGTGGATCGCACTTCCAGCCACTTACCCAGGAACTCTTTGGATTCGCAGATGAAAGACACATTCACATTAGCTTAGTTTTCAAATGCCTTGGCTAGCTCAAAGGCTGGGCTGTTCTAAGCATTTGCCTGGCTATCATAGCTTTCCCTCCAGTAATCCTGACTCAACATCCTCTAAGTCTGTCATCTGTCTTTGCTGTCCTGTTCCTTCTGGACAGCCATCTAGTGTCTGCTGCCCCAGACACGAAGGGCAGCCTTTTCAGGGGCGGAGCTCCTCCTCACCTACATTTTGGATGATTTTCCTCCTGCAGCTCTAAACCTGATCTATCTCCCTCCAAAGCCTGGCGATTCTCCTCTCTTCTCCCCTCTCCCGTGTCCTAGCCTGCACAAACGGTCCTGCCCCATCTCTCTTTGCCCAGCCATTGGCCACTGGCATCTTTATTGATCACTCAAAACCAGTTGGGGATGACAAAAACCTTCAGCGTTTGGACAGGCAGATTCTCCATCAAATCAAAGCATTAGAACCAATCCTCAACAAATGAAGGTGTTAACTTTCTTAGTGGCTTTTTATTTTATAGTGCATTGGTATTTTGGATAAGGGGTTGGATTTCATTATATCTGTTTCTCCATATTAACATAGCTATTAGCAAGTTCTAAAATTCCCTGAGTCTCATGACATAGTTTAAAGTGCTTACCACCTAATCATGAGGACCTGGGTTCTAAATCCAGGATCTGTACAAACAAGCAAACAAGCTGGGCATAGTGGCTCTAGTTTGCAGTTCAAGCAGCCAGCCTAACACACACACACACACACACACACTGAAAGCGATGTATTAAGATTTTATGTCATGATAATAGATTCAGTTGCCTATCTGGAGTTTTGTCAGTTTTAGATCTCTTAACATATACAAGTTTTAAATGTTAATATTTCTGGGAACTGAACCTTTTGATTAACTTTTTTGTGACCTGTTAACACTGTTTGACCTTGAGGTTTATGTCATGTAATGTAATAAATTCCTAACAAGCTCTTTTTGGTTAACTGCTTCCATGATAAATCATTTTTCTATCCAGAACTAACTTTCATCTTTGTTGTCTCTTAAAAACTGCAGATAGGATTCTTTTTAAATTTTTAGATTTTTTTTTTAAATAACTTACTTAATTTCATTGTATGTGCATTGGTGTTTTGTCTGCATTCATGTCTGTTTGAGGGTGTCATATCCCAGACAGTTGTAAGCTGTCATGTGAGTGCTGGGAATTGAACCCCAGTCCTCTAGAAGAGCAGGCCTTAACCACTGAGCCATCTCTCTAGCCCCAGTTGTTAAATTTATATGTATGAGTGTATGGCCTACATATATGTATGTGTACCACTTGTATGCCTGGCACCCATGCAGCTCAAAAGAGCATCAGGTCCCCTAAAACTGGAGCTATGGATGCCTGTAAGCCACCACATGGGTGCTGGGAGTCAAACCTCAGCTCTTTAAAAGAACAAGAAGTGTTCTTAACCACTAAGCCATCTCTCCAGCACCAGTGATAAGATTTTTAAATCCACTGTTAAGTTTGTCTTTTAACTGCATTGCCTATATCCTGTTTACATTGAGTGGTGTTACTGGCACATCACAGTTTGTCTTTTGAGGGGAGCTTTCCCTGTGTCATCCATTCTGTTTTTTTGTTTTTTGTTTTTAAATTGCGTATGTATATATGTGCACTGTCTCTGCCATTCCATTCCTCCTTCAAATGGCATAGATATTTGCTGTATCTCTTTTTATTCTTAGCAACTTCATCAGTTTAAAGTCAACTAATGCCTTTATTCTTCTCAATACCTTAAACACTTCTCTTCTCAAACACTTCTCAAATACCTTTACTCTTTTTTACTATAATATTTTTATTCTTTGAAATTTTAATACCTGTATACAGTGAGTTTTGGTCATTTTTATGTTCAGTTCCTCCCATCTGCCCATACCTTCTCACAACTTGATTTCCTCCGTCTTTTGGTGAGATGGGATCTTTTCTGTAGTTCTGGAACTCATAGAGTTTCTCCTGCCTCTGCCTCCTGAGCCACCATGCCTAACACCCGCCCCACACACTTTTATTTTAAGCCCACCAAGTCTTATTTGTGCTGATCTTATCCATACTCGGGTGTGGAGCTGAATACAGGAGAATGGCCGACCTACCAAGAGCCACACCCTTAAAGAATACTGACTCTCCCTTCCCCAATTGCCTGAACTGTGGAAAGTTTCCCAGCTAGAGGTTTGTGAGCTCCCTACCATCTTCTGTGCTAAATGTTGCCTGGCTTGGTCTTGTATAGATGACCACAGCTACTGTAAGTTCATGAGTGCAGTGGTCTTGTCATGTCTAGAAGATACTGGAAGGCCTGGCTTTTCCCACTTCTAGCTCTTACTGTCTGTTCATTTGCCCTTCCTCCTCAATAGACTGTGAGCCTGTGGAAGAAAGGCATGCTATAGATGTGCTATCGTGGCTTAGCCCTCCAGTGTATTCTCTATGCTCTGGCCAGTCTTGAGTTTCTTAATAACTATCATCCACTCTGCAAAGAAACTTCTCTGATGAGGTCCAAGAGCTGTACTACTAATCTCTGGGGATAGATACATATTTAGAGAATAGTGTGATGCTATTATGTACACTTACCAAAATAGTGATGGCCCCCTAGGGCCTATGAGCTTCCCAACCATGAGTTCTTAGCCAGCTTTATTGTATGAGACATGCATTTCTTCTGTGGAACTGGGTCTTAAATCAAGTCAGAAAATTCTTGTTTATACTGTAACATGTGTACCACCACTGCACTCATGGGTATATCTTGTCACATGGTCATTACCGAGCTGACAGTACTCACAACTGGGTGAGACTGCTGATGACTTCCCCCAGCAGCCTGCATAGCACCTTCTGGTACTATGGAAGCTAGCCTGCTGAGAGGAAGCCTCCTGCTCAGTACACACTTGATTACTCATATCCAGTGACAAAAGTGTTTGCTTCACCAGTAGGGTCTTACCATCAAATTTCTGGTAGGCAATCTATGATCAACCATTAGCCTGTATTGTGTTTTAAAGTAGTCCCTTAACTGTGTCGCCCAGGCTGACTTTTAACTCCATATGTAGCCTATGCTGGTTTTAACTCACTGTGTCTTCCTGATTTAGCCTTCCAAATGGTGAGATTGCAGGTATGAGCCAGGACACCTCTCCTGTCACAGCTGGGGTGTAGGGAGTCCCAGCAGGTCGTCTTTCTAGAATCAGTGTATCTGGTGATACATTGTAGGATCAAAAATTATCTAGGACCTTTCAGATACTGGGAAAGCTCGCCTTCCCTACTACTGAGCAACAGTACTTTTTTTCCTAACCAGGTTGTCATGCTGTCATTGTGTTCTGTAGCGTGTGTGTGTGTGTGTAACAGACACTTTGTTTTTTATTCCTTTTGGAGTCTTTTTGCTGTAGTAGGCCAGTTTTCAATCTCTAGTACTCCCTCTGATCATGTAAAGATGACTGCTTGCTTTCTGAGAACTCTGTTCTCTGTCATTGCTTTTTTACAAGGCTACGCTGCCCTCTGTATCCTCCCAGTTTTGGTGTGTATGCTGAGGAAGTGAGTACTCCTGCTTTCATCTGTGCTATTTTCCTCTTGAATTACTTAATTTAGGTCTATTCCAAGATTTTACTTACTGTAGGTATTTGTCCTGGAAGGGACACAGTTTGACCACCCAGGATTATATATATCTTAGTTAGGGTTTTACTGCTGTGAATAGACACCATGATCAGTGCAGTTCTTATGAATATAACATTTAATTGGGGCTGGCTTACAAGTTCAGAGATTCAGTCCAGTATCATTAAGGTGGGAGCATGGCAGCGTCCAGCCTGGCATGGTACAAGAGGAGCAGAGAGTGCTACATCTTCATCTGAAGGCTGCTAGTGGAAGACTGACTTCCAGGCAGCTAGGGTGAGGGAATTAAGGCCCACACCCACAGTGATACACCCACTCCAACAGGCCACATCTCCTAATAGTGCCACCCCCTAGAACAAACATACACAAACCATTGCAATATATTTAGTAAGACTGTCTCAAATGGGAGACGAGACAGCAAGCATGAGGGCCCACATTTGCTATAGCCCCATCACACACCCTATCCGGATCTCCCTGTACTTGTTATTGGAACATGCAGATCCTTGGGTAACTTCTCAAACTGAACATCTGTTGGTTATTATGGAGTTCTCTGGGTTTTCATAGCCTTCCTGCCTTCACAAACACTGTGCAAGTCCTGTAGCTGGTATCCCTAACTATTCCTACTCTGAGATGTCCAGGAAATAACTTGTCTAGTCTGATTCTAGCTTTTGATGATGGATTTTTAGTATTGCTATTTTTGTTTCATCATGGTTTCCAGGACAATTTGGGAAAAGCTGAGATTATCATTGGCTGGCCTGAACTCACTATAGAGAATAAATAGCCTGGCCTCACACTCACTGGGATTTGTCTGTCTCTGCCTCCTGAGTGCTGGGATAAAGATATGTGCCACCATGATTGGCATCCATAATTTTTTGAACTATACTATCCACCTTGTCTTTGAAGATGTTTGAAGATATGGGAGCAGAGGTGGGCTAGGATAAAAGTTCCTTTTCAAAGATAATAAATACACTCTCTGAAGCCACTTGGGATATAATAACAAGAAAAGACATTCTGCACCAGGTGTGGCAGCATATACCCATAATTCCAGCATTTGGGAGAATCAGGATTGAAGACCATCCTAGGCTGCACAACAAGTTCAAGGCCATCCCAGGCTCTAGGAGATTCTGTCTACACAACAAAAACCCCACATTAGACCAAGATCTTGGCTTGAGGTTGCTGTGTAAATAGCTTGTTCCAAGTAAGTTACTGATGTTGGCATTGGTTTCGTTTTTGAATCACTGCTTAGTAGCCATGTTGAGATTGCTGTAGAAAATCGTCTTTTTGTCTTCTGTTAAAGCAGATGTTGTTACTACCAAACCTTATCAGTTTATTAGGTAGAAGATATTTAAGCAGTTGTTGTATTAATAATGGAGTAGATGCCAGAGCAATGAAAACTAAATAAAATTTAGTGTAGATACTTGCTTCAAAGATGCTTGCCATTTCAAACTGTCAGAGTAGAAGTGTGACTTATCAGCCCCGTTCTTACCGTGACTATTTTATAGGGTGATCTGGACCCGTTGGCATCTCTCAAATCACTGACATATCTAAGGTATGGAAATTACTTGGGATGATGTGACTATAGTCCTGAAATAATACCTTCAGGCTGCTAATGAGCAGCTCCTCCCTGGATGCTGTGTGTTACTCCTGACAGTAAAGTGGGAAGAGTGCGTGCTGGCTCTTGATTTATAGTCACGGCACCTTCAGATGACCCCCACCTTACATGGGCTTCGGTGAGTAAGACTGGAACTGTCCATTCTCTTACAGCATCCTCAGAAACCCTGTAACCAATAAGAAGCATTATCGACTTTATGTGATTTATAAAGTTCCACAAGTCAGAGTACTGGACTTTCAGAAAGTGAAACTAAAAGTGAGTGTTACCCACCGCCATGAGGTGGTACCGAGCTGTCCTTTACTTTCATTGCCAGGTCCTTTTAAACTTGCTTCATAAGTAGATTTTGTGGTTACTTTGAAACTTAATCTGTGGGAAAGAAAACATTAGTCAGGATTGTTTGTTACAGGTTTTGTGGGGTCGGTTTTTTTTTTTTTTCATTTGTTTTGTTCTGTTCTCTTAGCAGTTTATGGTAGGGCTTTGTTGGCCATTCCAAAGTTGGCCAAACTTTGTAGTTGGAACTACACAGTGAATTGTCTGCTTAGATGCATTTCCAACAGGGAGCCCACTATAGTCCAGCTGTGAGTAGCTCTGCATGTTAGAATGGCGTTTCCATGTTGGAAGTGCTAATTCTTCTCTAGTCTTTTGGAAGTCCCTCTTTAAAACTAGGAGGGAGTTCTTTTTGAGAATTTTGCCCAAGAATGTTGGACCACTATATCTCCTAATTTAAAGTTGGCTTTTGGTGTTCTTACCAACCCAGAGTACTTCTGGAGAATTCCCTTCCATGTTTCCTGGGGAATGCATCTAAGTGCATGTGGTGTTCCTATTTCCATTAACTCTGTGTGTGGTGTTGCTGTAGGAGCGTCAGGAAGCAGAGAAAATGTTCAAGGGCAAACGGGGTGCACAGCTTGCAAAGGATATTGCCAGGAGGAGCAAAACGTAAGAGACGGATATCTAACTTAACTCTACTTCACCTTCAGAAACACTGGCTGTCTGACAGCTTGCCTCCTACAAAATTCAACCCAAAACTATGCTTAGTGTTACATTTCAGTGGTGGCGTCTGACCATTCATGATCTGCATGTCCTGGGAAGTTTCTACCCGGTTAGCAGAGCATATATTTTGGCTTACGATCTTAATTGTGATGTTAAACATCATGCTTTCTCTGTAGGAAGATGGATTGGGTGGTGTTTCTGAAGGAGAGAGTTCTTGTATCAGTTTGTTAACAAAGATAAGATACTACACTGGTTGAATTACTTTCAAGCTTTTGAAAGTAAGAGAAGCAGCTTGCACCAGTCAGAATGTAACGACTATTTTCTCCCTCCCCAGTTTTAATCCAGGTGCTGGTTTGCCAACTGACAAAAAAAAAGGTGGACCATCTGCAGGGGATGTGGAAGCAATCAAGGTGAGGATGTGTTCAGGTTGTGGAACTGGAGAGACCCGGGTTGGGGCTGCCGGTGGTGTGTGCTAGTACTGAGCCTTGTAGAGCCCATCTTCCCACAGTCCTTAGGGTGCTGCTATTTCTAGTTCAGGAAAAACTTCTTGGGCTGGAGAGATGGCTCAGTGGTTAAGAGCACTGACTGCACTTCCAGAGGTCCTGAGTTCAAATCCCAGCAACCACATGGTGGCTAACAACCATCTGTAATGAGATCTGATGCCCTCTTCTGGTGTGTCTGAAGACAGCTACAGTGTATTCATATATAATAAATAAATAAATCTTAAAAAAAAAAAAAAAAAAAACTTCTTAAGACTTACCTTTGCCCAGACTTTGATTTGAAATAATTAGATAAAGTAGTTGAAGGCATCTGTATGCTTCTCCTTTCCCCAGGATCCATTTACTTCTGTGAACAGTTAAATATCTTTGTGTGCAGTCTTGGAGTTTGCTTTAGTTTCTTTGCTTTCCAAGATTTGCTGGCTGACAATTCTGGTTGGAATATAGGTAGAAATCCTAAAGTCTCCAGTAACAGGATTCCAGACAGATACTTAGCTTTTTAAGGAGCACGAGAAATGAATCTCCTCCTAAATATGAAAATCGACAGCCTGTCTTCTAGGTTGATTTGTGATGTGCCAGTGAAGTCCTTCCCTGACACAGAGCTGTGTGGTTGACATTCAGTGGGAAAGTTGCTTGGGGTTTCTGTAGTGCTTGTCATCATCCATCCTCGCTTTCCTGTGTTTCCTAGAATGCCATAGCAAACGCATCGACGCTGGCTGAAGTTGAGAGGCTGAAGGGCTTGCTGCAGTCTGGCCAGATACCTGGCAGAGAGCGCCGATCAGGTCAGAAAACTGTTTTGTCTGAACTTGTAAAATATCACACTCAGTGTGGACTGTGTAAAATATCACAGTACTATTTGACTGGAATGATATAGAGGCCCACAATCCCCGTATTTGGGAGGTTGAGCCTTGAAGGTCATTCTTGGCTACAAAACAAGTTTGAGACCAGCTTGGGCTACATAAGACCCACCCCCCCTTTAAAAAAAAAAAGAAGAAGAAGAAGAAGAGGAAGAGGAAGAGGAAGAGGAAGAAGAAGAAGAAGAAGAAGAAGAAGAAGAAGAAGAAGAACAACAACAACAACAACAACAACAACAACAACAACAAAGGAAGGAGGCATGGAGGGTCAATAAAGAAAGTTAAGCCACTAGGATATTTATGCAATCTTTACAAGTTGTAGCAAAACATTTCATATGGACAGAACTAAGTTCTAGAGATGACTATCAACTTCTGAGTCACATGCTATATAATGGACATTTTAGTGGACTGATACACTGCACATACAATAGTGATCCCACAGGGTAAGTTTAGGTATGTGTAGATGAATGGGTATGTACCTTTTTTTCAGCTCTCTGCATTATTGAGAACAGTGACGTGTTGTCTAGGTTCATAGATTAGGAAAATAATTGCCTTCACCAGGTAGGTCAATAGCCTCTGCCATTTAGGTTTGTGTAAGTGTGCTCCCTGTCATGTTCATCTTCACAAAATAACAAAACCTCCAGTGAGGAAAATTTTAGAACATAATCCCTGCAAAGCAAGGTGTTGCTGTATATGATAATTCAGTGGTTCAGCACAGGCTGTATAAAGAGCCTGACCAGTACTGTCCTTGGACAGGTTTCATCATTTAAGGTAAATATCTGCATCTTTCAGTTTCAGATAAGTGCTGTCATTAAAGATTTTGAGGGAGGAGGGGGAGGACTGCTGTGTTTGCTGATTGTTAACTAGTCTACTGTTTGAATACCAAATTTGTGTCAGCATGTTGAGCACCAGAGATACACTATTCAAATAAAGTAAACACATAGTATAAAGTTGGGTATGAGTATTCCTGGGATGCCTATCTTGATAGCTTTCCAAGGGTCATTATTTTTTAGCTGGTTTTTTTTGGGGGGTTTTGTTTTTTTTTGTTTTGTTTTGTTTTTAGTTTTTGTGACCCACTGAGTTTAGTCAGTTGCTTGCATGAATATGGGGTAGGGGTGTTTGCTGGAGCAAGGGCAACTTACCAGTGAGTACCCTCCTGAAGAAAATGGCTCTCCCTACTTCAGCAGCTATCACTTGTCAGTTGCTCCTCAGGGAATGTTAGCATTCTGTCCAAACCATCCCCACAGTTACCTGGCAATAGCCAGGTAGGCCTGACTCACTATAAAAGGGGCTGCTTGCCCCCTCCTCTCTCTCTCTCTCTTGTTCCTCTCTTGCCTTCTTGCTACCGCTCTGTTCCCTCTCCATTCCCTCTCCCCTCTCTCATTTCTTTCTCCCCTCTCTCCACGTGTTCATGGCGGGCCTCTACATCTCTATTCTCTCTCTCTCTACCTCTACTACTCTCTTAACTCCCCCTCCCCATGCCCTGAATAAACTCTGTTCTATACTATACCATCCCTGTTCCCTCAGTGGGAAGGGATGCCTTGGCATGGGCCTGCTGAGACATCCCCTTCCCCTATACCTCACCACACACCCCTAGAACATATTCCCCTTTCTCTTTACCTTTTTATAAACATATCAGGGAGAATGTTTGAGATATTTTAAAGAACTGTGGTACTGTGGTTCTGAGTCCCTGGGGACATGCAAGGTAAAATTACGTAGTAACTCCCAGATGTCTGCTCTTCCGTTTAGATGCATCTGCAGTGGTGGTAAAATCTGCTGGTGCTCAGCAAGGCCAAGGGAGGGCACGTGCTCTGTTCTTCCTTGCTTCCACTCCCACTAAGTATATACCATTCCATCACTGAAATAAAAAGTGATTTTTCTGTGGTACTGAAGATAGAGCTCAGTAATAAATACCATATTTAAGTCCTTGAGTTCCATCCTCAGCCCCTGACAGTGTTTATTACCAGTGATAAAACTGAAGATTTAAGCAAAAAATTGAAATTTGGAAAACTTGGGCTGGGGGTGTAAATCTGGTAGAGCACTACCTAACACGCATGAGACCCTGGGTTCAGGCTTCACTGTTACTGGAAAGGCAGTTAAAGAAAAGGTAGGTCTGCGGGTATAATATTACAAACATCTCTGGGGAGGTCAGTGAGAACGCTAATGAATCATGAAACAACTCAACATTTGAAAGGTGTACAAAACACAGGAAAGGAGCTTTCCTGAGTATTCAAGTGCCTGTTATGGGTGCAAGATACATTCCGAGTACACGGTAGAGTAGTGGGCTGCAGGTGAGAATGGGAAGGATTCCTAGAAACATTTCAGCTTCACTTGGTGAGCTGTCTCTAAGAAGCTACCAGTATAGCCAACCAAGCCTTGCTAACTTGTATCTGGAATACTGCTGTTTGCTTCCAAATAATAGACAGACTTGTCAGTAGTTTCCCTAGACATTTGAATAAGGCAAAACTTTTTGGTGTGTGTCTGTGTCTGTCTGTGTCTGTGTGTGTTTGTGGTTTGAGACAGGATTTCTCTATGTAGCCCTGGCTATTCTGGAACTCAATATTACCACGCTAGATTCAAATGCAGAAATCTGCCACAAATTGTGGAGCACAATTAACAGCCGTGCGTGCAGGTTCAATCAATGTGTATGTCCGGAGAGTAAACAGATAATACAAAACTGACATAACTTGTTCTTTGTTTTTTTCAGGGCCGAGTGATGAGGGTGAAGAAGAGATGGAAGACGACACAGTCACAAATGGGTCCTGAGCTCTGCCATATGCTCTGATAAGCTCTCTTGGGACAAGTCTTGTATTTTGAGCATGGAGTAACAACCTTGCTTGTATCAGCAACGTGGAATCTACAGCTTTGCTGAATATTCAGAACTACTGCTGATAATTTTTTTAATATGAACCTTGAAATAGCAATGCCAGTTTTCTACAAATGGTAAAATAAAGGCAACTTACTGCACTGCCAGATTGTGTGCTGTGTGTTTTCAGTGAGGTATAAGGTGATGTTTAAGTTAGAAGTTGGAGAGAATGGGGTTCCTGAATAGACATTATTCTCACTCATGAAATTTACAGATTCTTCATAAAGGTAAAGGCAGGAAGGCTGTAGGACTAGACAGATAGGTGTTCTTTGACCTCTTTAATCAACATACATGAGCATCTCACAAATCAATTTATAATGATTTGAAAATTTTTAAATAGGAAATGAGACTTTTGTTTGTTGGTGCTATAGCATGAGCAAAAATAATCCTCCAGCCTGTGGGACAGAGACACGGAGGTCGTGTTTCTCATTGGGCAGGTTAAGGTACATTTTTCTCAGCATCTAGGCTTCTTACTGTATTCCTTATCTAGGAAAGATTTTGTTGTTGTTAAATACCAGTGCCTCAGTTTCCCTGCTCTGCCTTGTTGCCTTGAGAACACTTGTCTCCCATTGAGCCTCTCATTTGTAGCCAGCAAATCCCAGTGGTCTTCCTATCTCTACCTCACAGCACTGGGTTGCAGGTATGCATGTAGAAAGAACCCAGCTTTTTACCTGGGTGATAGGAATTTGAACTCAGGTACTCAAGTTTCCATAGCAAGCTTTCTTACCCACTGAGCCACCCTCCCAGGCCCTTGTCATAGTTTGAAAACTTTTGGTGATTCTGAATGTGACAAGCGTGTTAGGTAGTCTCCGGATGCTTCTTGGTGATTGCTGGTAACAAACTGTTCTTATAGAGTCATCAGATGCCTAAGATACAGAGGAACTGTGGCTCTCAAGTGTCTGGTTGAGAAGAATGGAGGAACAGTGGCTTCTGCTGAGCCCTAGCCATAAATTCAGTTCTCTCCCATGCTGGATTGGAGTCTGGTTTTCAGCATCTCCAGTGAGCCTACCTGTACTGCTCCCACAGCCCTTCTGTTAATGTACAGCCCCTGGTGCTGATAAGACAGATAAAATACTTGCTTCCTTTGGCTAGGGGTATGGCTTGCTGGCAGTCTTCCTAAGACTACAAGACCCCCATCACCAAAGCAAAAACAGATTTCTGTTTTCCATTGCTTCGTTTAAGAGTCTTCTTACTGAATGAGGCTATATCTTGGTCAGTAGTCCCAGTTATGACAAATTACTGGTGACTTTTTTTTTAAATTTTTTTCCCAGTTTTTCGAGACAGGGTTTCTCTGTGTAGCCCTGGCTGTCCTGGAACTCACTCTGTAGACCAGGCTGGCCTCGAACTCAGAAATCCGCCTGCCTCTGCCTCCCAAGTGCTGGGGTTAAAGGCGTGCGCCACCACCGCCCGGCCTACTGATGACTTTCTAATTGTATATTTTTTTACTAAAAGTAGCTTAACTCTGAAACTGGCCTGGGCATGTATTTAACCAGTCTGGACTGAAACCATGTTGCCACTAGATGGTTTAGTATTTGGGGTAGGTAAGAAAGACAGGACACAATTGCATCATGTATGTCACTGTCCCAATCAAGGACTTTGCAAAGCTGGCTAGAGGCAAATGAGGTTTCCTTTCTTACGTGTCTCAGAACCCAAATAATTGATGAGGTTGAATCATTTGAACCTTCAATCCATGTTTTTCCTGGATCCTAACATTTTCCATGTATTGTTTTGTAAAGCATGAATTTCATTCAGGCTAATATTGGTCCTGTTACCGCAGAAATTTGTATCACCTGATAGTCATACAACACCTGCAAGAATTGGTTGGTGGGACTACATTACCATACTAATTTGAGATGGTCTCACATAGCCCAGGCTGTTCTTCAACTAGCCACATAACAGGAACTGGCCTTGAACGCCTAATCCTACTTCCACATCCCAACAGCTGAGATTACAGGTGTCTCCACACCTGACCTTGAATATTTTTTCTCATAGCATTTGTATAAGTGGTAAATGCCCTAGTTTTGAGGCTTGACTTAATTAAATTAATGGATACGGTTAACAAGACTGACTAGCTGAAGCTTGATCTCTGGAATCCACAGGATAGAACTGGTCTCTCCATACGTGTGCTCACATACATATATGTGCACACACAGGAGTTGGAGCTGGAAAGATGGCTCAGTGTTCAGAGGACTTGTTCTCTAAGAGGACCTGGATTTGGTTCTCAGCACCAACCTGGCAGATCACACAACCTTCTGTAACAGTTCCAGGGAATCTAACAGCCTCTGTTGGCCTCCATGGCACTGAAGGTGTGGTGCACTTACATCCGGGCACGTAAGAGCATTCCTGGAAAGTGGCAGGTCCTTATTGCTTGAGCAGGACTGTCATTTTATTGCCACCTTTGAGGCCTTGAGCTCCCCACACCCTTCGCCCTTGTAGTTGCTTTTTACCTTGGAAAACAGCAATTTGGGCAGTTCGTCGGCAGTTATAGCCACACCATCTGTTTGCTTTGATATTGACTCTGCTCTTTATTTTTAATGCTTTTGTTACCCTGTGTTAATTATATATAGTAATGGGCTTCTTGACATGTCCATACATGTCCATAATGTAATTTAGTTGTATATACAAACATACACCTGTTAGCTTTCTTTGTCCTTCAGATGATCACCCTCTTTCCAGTTAGCTACTCCCTTTTTGTGTCTGACTGAATGAATTAGGGCTGTTTATGGGAGCTTGGCCACCTTACCAATGGCTACACCACTGAAGAAAATGTTTCTTACTCTTCCATCAACTAATACCTGTAAGTCTTGAGAGGTGGGGTAAGCCCCAATTAGCACCTCCTCCTCTCAGTGGTAGGATGTTGAGGAGCCCTGTCTTGTACAAATCTTGTGATATCTGTGATTAACCAGAGTAGAGTTGGTTTTCTATGCCCAATTCTCCTTGGACAACTAACTAAACTATACTCAAAACCGATAACACTTCTGCTTACTTGCCGTTAACCAAAGCAATTTACCTGGCTGAATACAATGGATGGAGAACTTCTAACCTTAAGGCCATGGCTATGAGAAGGACTCATACAAGGATGTGACTGTAAGTGGCAGGTTAGAGCTAGGCATTGAGTCTACATAGTGATCGGTGGGAGTTGTGGTTACTATTCACCTTTGCCCTAGTTTTCCAAATCCACCTGAGCTGTTCAAGTGCTGCAGTAAGTATGGGTAGACAGCTACCACTTGGTGAAAGGGACAAAGGTGTCACACCTGAGAAGTAGGAGCAGTATTGTAGGAACTGAAATAAAAGCCTAAAATCCATGCACTCAACTCAAAATACCTTAAATTTTAGTTGAATATTATACTGTGTATCTAAGTATGTACACTGGGTTTGTAAACAAAGTTAACGTTGGATGTGTGTGTCAGTTTTTACATTTGACTTTGTTTTTGAGAAGGTCTAACTACAGAGATCCACCTGCCTTTGTCTCTCAAGGTTTTGTTTCTTGAGGCAGGCTCCCACTGTCCAGTGTCGCCTTCCTCTTGACACCAAAGATGACCCTGAATTCCTGATCTTCTTACAACCATCTCACCAATGCTGGGATTAGAAGCATTTGCCACATGCTCAGTTTATGCAGTGAGGTGCTTTACATGCTTGTACATGTAGGCAAGGAAGCACATGGCCAGTTGAGATACATTCCTACTTCTACTTTGTGTATTTTAATGTTATCTTTCTGAATTGCTGCTAGTTTCCATTTTAGATTGCAAAGTCCCAAGTGGAAAAGATTGCTTTTGTATGGGCAGTCACTGTGTAAAATAATGATTCCATTATGACACTGTTATATCTGTATCATGTACTTTGATCATATCTACTCACCTCCCTTTTAGACAGGGTTTCTCTGTGTAGCCCTGTCTGTCCTGGAACTCACTCTGTAGACCAGGCTGGCCTCGAACTCAGAAATGCACCTGCCTCTCCCTCCTTGAGAGCTGGGATTAAAGGTGTGAGCCACCACCTACTCTCTTACTGAAACTAACCCCTCTTAACCAGTGTACTGGAATTAAAGGCATGAACCAGCACCTCCCGACTTGTTCAGTTTTTAAGGCAAGGTTTCTATCTGTAGCCCTCACTGTCCTGAACTCTAGCTCATGCTAGCCTCAAACTCAGAAATCCACCCGTATCTCCCTGCTGAGCGCTGGGGTTGAAACGTGTATCACCACTGCCCCGAATTTCCCCTCCACCTTGTCTTTTGTTTGTTTGTTTGTTTGTTTTTTCGAGACAGGGTTTCTCTGTGTAGCCCTGGCTGTCCTGGAACTCACTCTGTAGACCAGGCTAGCCTCGAACTCTCGAACTCAGAAATCCGCCTGCCTCTGCCTCCCAAGTGCTGGGATTAAAGGCGTGCACCACCACCGCCCGGCCCACCTTGTCTTTTAATGAAACTAAACATTACTACTTATTTCATCATCATGATTACAGATGTTAAGGGACTGGATAAACAGGTAAATGAGCAACCTTCTTTCTTGTCTCAGAAGCCAAAGTAAGTGAGAAATCACCTTAAGCAAAGAGAAATGATTCAAATTAGGGTGTGGCTTAGTGGGATGGCAGTCATCAGTACCAAAAAATTTTAAACAGAATGATCATTTTTTTTAACCTCTAAGAGGAAACTATTGAGAACATAAAACTTTAAAAATTCAGCAATTAAAAAAAAAAAACATGTTGTGTCTGAAAAAAAAATCAGCAAACTCATGGCTATCTTCATATTCTTAGCTGATAATATCCAGTCGTGAAAGTCCATTTTCAAGGTGGTTGACAACGTGAAGTATTCCAGGCTTTTCTCTCCTATGTCCCACGAACATCCGTCCTTCAAATGGAATCACTGCATTAGCTTATTACTGTGACAAGATACTTAACAGACTAATTTTTATGACACAGTGAGTTTTATTTCCATTTTGGAGATTCAAAGTCCACAAAGCTTGGTGCAGCACGTATAGATTCCACCAAGGTCGTTTGGCTGTGTCATCTCGTGGTGGGGTGCATATAAATCTGGTCTCCTTTTCCCTGGGGAACCCCACATTGACCTCATAGCAGTTTCCCAAAGGTCCCACCTTTAAACACCTCAGAGTTCTTACCTTAATCCCATTAACCTAACTTTGGAAATTTGATTCCATCAGTTCCATTCCAAATCTCAGCTATCTCCTTTATTGCGTTCCTAGTATGTTGCAGAGAACCAGTACAAAAACTGGTAAAGTTACACATAAGAGCCTAAACATGTTGAAGTCATTACTACATTAATTCCGTCCCTTGAGATAGTGGTTCAGAAGAAAGGAACTTTAAATAGATCGCTTTCCGCACGTTTGGGGAGGGGAATCTATGCTGCAACCCCTCAGTGGCCCGGTGACTTGGGCCGGACGCAAATCTCATCCCCAGGAGGCTTCAAATCTCTTGGGCTCAATGTCCAATCGGTTATCAAGTACAAGGTCTGTAAAAAAATGCTTGCGAGATCCGGTATCAGCGCTAAGCTGAGCTGAGCTGCAAGCTCCTCCCTCAAAGTCAAACGCGCTTCCGCCTGGGCTTCTTTTAGCCCCGCCCTCTAGTCACACCCCCTCTGTGATTGGTCGAGCGTCGAGGCAGGTCGAGCCGCGATAGGTCAGTACCGCCACAGCCGTGAGCGCCACGTGTACATAGGGCCGAACCGGAAGCGCAGAGCAGAGAGGAGCGGCTGGCCAGTCGTTGGCGGCGGTGGCGGCTATGGATCGCGCAGAGGACCCCCTGTCCGCGAGGCCGGCGCTGGAAACCGAGAGCCTGCGATTCCTGCACGTCACAGGTGAGAGGCGGCGGATGCCGCCATGCTCGGTGAGTCGGTGTCCAGGAGGCTTGGCGTTAATGCCGCGGGCTGGCCGGGCCTGCTTGCTGGGCCCGAGCTCAGTTTTCTCTAAGTTGCCATAGCTGGGCGGGCGCAATGGAGTCCTCCGCCCGGCGTTTCGCTCTGCCTCCCCCTAACACTGCTGTCTCCTTAACAAAGTGTAACTCAACGGACTCTGGATGGCCTTTGCTTTCCTGAATCAGACAGACAGGTCCCCCTTAGTCCTTCAGAACCTAGCTGCTGTGCTCTGCACCCTCTGGGCTACTCCCGAGTCCCCTTGTAGTTGAGAAGTTTCTGTACCCACCGATTCACTTCTTTGAGTCCGTTTCCTCAGCTGGATTGTGAAGGTTCTGAAAGAAGGAGCTATGATTATTTTTGTTGAGTATTACTGAAAAAATGCTATTTTCCGTTTCTGAAACTGGTTTCTTTTTCAGTGGGCTCCCTGCTGGCCAGCTACGGCTGGTACATCCTATTCAGCTGCATCCTCCTCTACTTTGTCATCCAGAAGCTCTCCCTCAGACTGAGCGCTTTGAGGCAGAGGCAGCAGGACCAAGCTGAGGCTGTTCTGGGTTAGTGCCATGTGATAGAAGTGAAGGCGCCTGTTGTTTACTTAGTGGGTGGCGGCAAAACATGACTGAGTCTGGGTTTTGAAAGATTTTTATTGAGATGCAAAAACTCCCCAATGGTGTATAGCATACTCAATGCACATCATGTTTAGTTGCTGGGAGCCAGTCCCTGGAGATGGCCAGGTCCTGTGGAGGAAATAAACAGTGGTGAGGGAGGAGGGAGTCAGACACGGGGTCCGGGGAATCTTGTAACCTGACTGACTGGAAGTGGGGTGCTTCTTTATTTATACAGAACTCAGTAGACAGGGATTGATTCATGTTTTTCCAAAACACAGATCATATTTTTGTCCCCGAGATGTATTTTAGCTTTCTCATAGTCATGTCATCATTGATAAACCGTGACAGAACAGAGCTATCTTTTTTAAAATTTACTTTATTTTACTGAATTATTTATTTTTTTAAGATTTATTTATTTTTATTTATATGAGTACACTATAGCTTGTGTTCAGACACACCAGAAGAGTGCATCAGACCCCATTACAGATAGTCGTGGGCTGGGAATTGAACTCAGGACCTCTGGAAGATCAGTCAGTGCTCTTAACCGCTGAGCCATCTCTCCAGCCCCAGAGTTATCTTTTACAATCATTTTCTCTCAACTCCATAACCCATTTTTGAAAAATCTAGAGGCTTTTTTTTTTTTTTTTTTTTTTTTGCAAAAGCATGACAGCCCATTCTCAAGCTGATAGTTTTTGTGGTTTCAAGGGCGCTAGACAGAAAATCTCCAAGGCAGCCTCGGCAGATTGTCTTGTCCTGAACAGTTCATTATCAACTTTTGATGGTCAGAATGCTAATTGTCATTAGGCCCAAGGGAAATCTTCAGGCCATAGCTGCTACAGTTACTCACTTTTGGACAGTGTTTATATCTTTGTGGAATTTATATGTCTAATCTTAGTATGCTTTAGGACACCACAGTGGCCCTGCACGAACTAACTTTTCTAAAGGAGGTTCTTTTTTTTTATCGTTTATCCAGACCATACTTCGTTCATCAGTATAAGTCCCATGCAGGGCGGAGATACCTCAAACCAATTTAACTTTGTGGCTACATCTTTTTCCTGGAGGGGCATACCACATGTGGTCCCCAGTCTTATATGCCATGTACTCACCTGAGCAAATAGGAGGAAGAGGCTTTTAACCTGGTCTGCTCCCAACTTCCCTAGCTCACTGAATCTTACTTATCTTTTTAAGTTTCCCTTGTTCTCATTATCTTGTTCCTGAGTGAATACAGGGCAGGTGATCCAGGAATACCTCGGAGCCAGAGTCTCAAAAGGAGATCTCTGCTGTCTTTATTTAAGACACAACCTCCGGGCCTAAGGAAGATTCTCAAGTTAGGGCCAGATAAGGATAGCTCCCTAAAAGCGGGATGGGTGGTATCCTCAGGACTTTCCTGGGAAAGCTTAGAAGCTGTAATCCTGGGAGAAGGCATAAAAATTAATGTTTCCCATCAATCCAATACCCCCAAGTTGTACACATATTTAAAGCTCTCAAGCATGTAACACGTGGAGATGGACCAGAAGTGGAAGACCACCTGACAGTGGTGGTGTCACTCGGCTCAGCCTAGATAGTGGTCAAGCAGCTGTTCTGGATTAGGACTTGCAGTGTTCCCATTAATTTTAGGGAGGATTAAAATGAAAATTTCACTGTTTTCTTTGTGCTCCAGTGACATCCCTATTGAACCTCTAGAATTATTGTGAGTGACCAGACACTCCTGTGTTAGGGTCTTTCCTTCCTTCCTTCCTTCCTTCCTTCCTTCCTTCCTCCCTCCCTCCCTCCCTCCCTCCCTCCCTCCCTTCCTTCCTTCCTTCCTTCCTTTCCCTTTCTTTCACATTCCAATTGCTGTGCCCCCTCCCCCAATCTCTAGTGTTAGGTTTTTACATGGGCTTCATTTTGATTTTTCCCTGACCTCATCAGACCTGATTTCCAGTTATTGTTAGGTTGCTTCAAGAAATCTCAAAGGGCAGCCATTCTATCTAGAAGCTACACTCCTGTGGGTGTTTCCTAAAGAAATACTGTTTTATATTACAGTATAACTTAATACAGATCACCACCCATCTGGTTACTACAGTACTGCGACTGGGATGGAAAAGCTTGATTTACAATGAGGTAGAAAAGTAAACTAGGTCTGGGTGTGGGACACACACCTTTAATCCCTATATTCAGGAGACAGTGGACAACAGATCTGTATGGATTTGGGGTCAGCCAGACTACGTACTGAGGCACTGTTTAAAAAAAAAAAAATTAAGTAAGCTTTTGCTGGGGCCGTGACTGAGTTTGTAGAGTGCTTGACTAGCATATACTAGACAGTATTTGATCTCCAGTACCAAATAAAAGTGGGTATGGTGCCACACTTTTATATTCTCCCTCTGGGAGGTAGATGCAGGAGGATCAGGAGTTCAAGGTCATTCTATGGTACATAGTGAATTCAAGGCCAATTGAGGTTACATGGGACCCTGTCTCAACCACAAGTAAGTTAAACTGGGACATTCAGATTCTTAATGCTGGTTGAAGGGACTTTGCTTTGTAGGAACAAGAAGCTTACACCTGTTCTCATCAACCTGGGCTAATCAAGTGATGGATAGAGATGCCAAAGCCTTCAGCTTTGCTTTGCAGAATGCTGGTCAACCTAAAGATCAGGTGCAAGTGAGATGGCCGCCTGTACAGCGGACTCTCACTGTGGTGGCCGTCAGAGGGCTTAGTGCTCTGCTGAGTAGACAGGGGGATACTTTGTTGTGGTTTCCTGACATTTGAACCTCTCTATATGTATAGGCTATTTCATAAGCACTCACACCTAATTGTTTTTCTGCTTTAGAACCTGATGTTGTTGTTAAGCGACAAGAAGCTTTAGCAGCTGCTCGTTTGAGAATGCAGGAAGATCTAAATGCCCAAGTTGAAAAGCATAAGGAAAAACTAAGACAGGTATGAACTGGGTTGACTTAATTTGTTGCGTCTTTTCTTTGCTTATTCAGGGTCTTGAAAATACTAAGCAGGGTCTCTATCACTGATCCACACTTCTGCCCTTGATATCACTAATCAAGGCTTCATGATAACAGTAAAGTATATTTACTGTTATTTGTAAGCCTATAGAGCAGAGTCCTGCCTCATTAAATTCAAGATGCATTTCAGAGTCTACTGTGTTTACATTGGCGATATAGAAAAAATATTGTAGCTAGGAATAGTTGTGTGAATACGTTACTGCTGCAGTGAAAGACGGACAGCACATGAGGGTGGTGTAGGTGAGCGAGTGAGTATGTCTTGGGTGGATATCAAGAATTAATTTCACTTAGTTTACTGTTGGTCAGCATGCTTGCTTTGTGCAGTTTTGAATTGTCAGGGGAGAAAACACTCTTGAAGAAAAGTGTATCTCCTGTTTTCCCTTCAGGTATTTTCTTTATAACAGTATTAGTCAACAAAACGGTGTGCCCAGGTCACAGGCCACTGGCGCCAGGGGAGATGCCAGCCTGTCTTCCCTGTGCTTGGATACCTTGTAATCCTAAGTGCTGGGATTACAAGCTTTGTATGGAGCTTTGTTTGAAGTTGTGTATTGCATATGACCTGGTTTAGGGGTGGTCGAGCACACTGCAGTGGGTTTCAGAAGAGGCAAGAAAAGGCATCATAAGGCTTAGCTGAAGATTGTGTTGGTGAAGATGTGGACCAGAAGGAACAAGGATTGCCTTGATCAGCCAGGTTATTCATGGGAATAAGACTGCTGTGTCAGGTGCTTTTTTCTGTTGCTATGATGACTGACAGAAGCAGCTGGGGAGAGGGGGTTTATTTTGGTGTACAGTCCTGGGGGAGGATATGGTCGGACATGGCAGCAGGAAACAGACTGATGACTTTTCATTCTCATACAAGCAGCAGAGAGGATAGAAAATAGGGCTGGCCTATAAATCCTCAAAACCCACATGCTTTCTCCAGCAAGGCTGTCCCTTCCAAAGGTTCCATGCCATTCCCAAACATTGCCACCAGCTGGAGACCAGGCGCTGAGATGCAAGAGCCTGTGGGTGACCTTTCATTGAGGTCACACTTGCACACCAGCATTGAGCTGACCTCTCACTGATGACTGCTTTCTAGTTTTAGTCCAGAAGTTTCCAGAGCATGTCTCATCTCCTCAAAAAGAACCCTCTGCCAGCTTTGAGGCACCAGAGAATTTGGTCATTATTATAGTCTCAGTTGTGTTACTGAGATTTCCAGGGACATATGCCTTTCTGCTGTAGTTGGCAGCTTCTCTTATTTTTGCCTGGTCATCCCTTTGGGTCTGGTCTGCCCAGCTTGGCTGGGTCTCAGAAGGAAAGGATATAACAAGACACAAACATACACCCTCCTCCTAATGCTTCTTCCAGTAGCAGCCTTCAGTGGAAGTTAGTCGTCCATCCTCTCTCAGTCATCAGCCTAAAGTGTTTGCTACTGACTGGAAAGTTCAGAATTAGAAACCTGTGGTATAGAAGTCTGTTCTGTAGAAATAAGTCTCTACTGTCCTTGCTTCTTACCTATTGCTTAGATAGCCTATGTAATGTTAATTTCTTTTTTTTAGGTATTTTCACAGATATATTTGATATTTTATGAGCACATTGTATGGGTCCCTCTCCATAGAAATAGTATGCACATTTTTTTTGAATGTTTGCCTATCTGGCTGGCTCATAGTTAGCTTAGAGCTCTCATAGATAATGCTAGAATTTATCTGCTATGCATCTATTTGAGATGTTTATTTTATTATAATTTGTGTGTGAGTGCAGGCATGTGCGTGTTGTGGTATGCTATGGAGGTCAGAGGACAACTTACAGGAGCCATTCTTTCCTTCCACCACGAGTTCTGGGGCTCATGTAGGTCACCCAGCTTATTGAGCAGGTCCTTCTGTCTGCTGAGCCAGCTGCACACCTCTCTCCCCTTTTGCCTTTTTTTTTTTTGGAGGCGTGGTCTCATACAGCCCTGGCTAGCCTAGAAGTTTGCCTCTGCTTCCCTAGAGCTGTGGATTCTGGGATCACAGGTGTGTGCCACCATGCCAACTCGGTGATATGCTATATATTCTTTTTCTTGTTTGTTTGGGGGTATTTTTGTTATTGTTTGGTTGGTTGATTCGTTTCCTTCAAGACTGGGTTTCTCTGTGTACTTCTGGCTGTCTTAGAACTCACTCTATAGACCAGGCTAGCCTCAAACCTACAGAGATCAACCTGTCTTTGTCTCCCTAGTTGCTGGGATTAAAGGCATGGGCAGCTGGTACTGCTGCTACTGCCACCACTGCTACCACCTGGCTTTTTTTTTTTTTTTTTTTTTTTGAGATGGGGTTTCTCTGTGTAGCCCTGGCTGTCCTGGAACTCACTCTGTAGACCAGGCTGGCCTTGAACTCAGAAATCTGCCTGCCTCTGCCTCCCAAGTGCTGGGATTAAAGGCATGCGCCACCGTTGCCTGGCCTCCACCTGGCTTCTTGATGTAGCTAATAGCATAAAGCAACTTTTATATTAGGAAGTATTTTCTATTTTTTTTCAACTTCCTGTGTTTACAAGCAATGGAAGCCTGAAGGGACAGGTTTAGCAAGAGATGTACAGGCCATGGAGAGATCTGCAGAGTATATGCTTTTAAAGAATCTTGTCACATGTCCTTATATCACAATTTAATTAGAACCAGAATGGACTGCATTGGAAATGGGAGCGTACATACCACTGACATTCATGTCCACTGGGATACTTGGTTGCTTGAAAAAATGGCTACTGTCCATGGAACAGGAGGCAGCACAAAGAGCATGCATTGGGTCCTCCCGCAGACTTTCTTGGGCACTCCTTACTGAGTGCAGGTTTTCTGTGGGGAGTCATCCCCCCTTAGATTTCCATACTGCTTAACTGTCCAGTGCACTTGGAAATCTGCTGTCCTATGATCCAGTGCCTGAGGCAAAAAGGCTGTGGCACTGCCAGGTTGTCACCCAGGGGATAATAAAACTGCTCTGCCAGCCACACACACTCATTCCAGGTCAGTTTTGAGACTGGGTCTCACTGTGTAGGCCAGGCTGGCTTTGAACTTACTTCTCTCATCTTCCTGAGTGGCAGCTTACAGGTACATACAACCATGCCCAGCTTTCTACAGCAGCTTTGCTGTTGTTGTTGTTAAAGAGATGAAAGTGAACACTTGTTTGGGGATATATTTGAATTAAGAATTCTTTTTTTTTTTTTTAAGATTTATTTATTTTATGTATGTGAGTACACTGTTGCTGTCTTCAGACATACACCAGAAGGGGGCATTGGAACCCATCACAGATGGTTGTGAGCCACCGTGTGGTTGCTGGGAATTGAACTCAGGACTTCTGGAAGAATAGTTAGTGGTTTTTAACTTCTGAGCCACCTCTCCAGCCTGAACTAAGAATTCTTAAAATGAGCACTTTCTTTGAGAATAGTAGGAGCTTACGTATGCTTCCTATGTGTGCTTTCTTGTGTGTGTGTCTTGAGACAGGGTTTCTCTGTGTAACAGCCCTGGCTGTCCTGGAACTCACTTTGTAGACCAGGCTGGCCTCAGAGATCCACCTGCTTCTGCCTCCCAAGTGCTGGGATTAAAGTTGCACGCCATCACCACCTGGCTCATTGTGTGTGTGCTTCTTTCTTAGCTTGAAGAAGAGAAAAGGAGACAGAAGATTGAAATGTGGGACAGCATGCAAGAAGGCCGAAGTTACAAAAGAAACTCAGGGAGGCCTCAGGTAACTGGAGGTGGCAGTACTTAGTCATTTAGAGTGCTGGCATTTGGAGTGGTTTTGTGGCTTTGCAAACTGAACCCAGAGCATAGCATATAGTAGCTGTACCTCCAGCCCCGAGTGGAATGTATTGATTCTTAAGCCTATGTTTGTTCAAACAGGAAGAAGATGGTCCTGGGCCTTCTACTTCATCTGTCATCCCCAAAGGAAAATCTGACAAAAAACCTTTGCGAGGAGGTGGTAAGAACTTAGCAATGTGAACGAAATATTTAGGATTTTCAACACTTACAAAATATATTGTCCTTTTATCTGTGCTCTCTATGTGTGGTGTGTGCGCTAGTACACGTGCCCGTGCTTGTGCACGGACCAGAGAAGGACATTACGTCTCTAGTTCTCTTACTTTCCACATTATTCCCTTGAGGCAGGGTCTCCCTCATCCTGGAGCTGGCTTGGCATCTGGAAAGCCACAGCTGTGCTCCTGTGTGTACTAAAGCACTGAGATTACACGCATGTGAGATTACACTGCCTGGCTCTGTACATGGGTGCTGGGATTTCCACTCAGGTCCTTGCTTGCTCGTCCTTTTCCCCGCTGAGCAGCCATCTTCCCAGTATTTCTCCAGCTGAAAGCATGTGATGTATACGTGTAATCCTAGCACTTGGGAAGCTGAAGCAGAGGGATTGCCCAAGTGGAGGCCAGCTTAGGCTACACTGTGAGATTCTGTCTCTAAAAGAAAGAAGACTTAATTTCTGGGTCCCAAGTTTAGGACTGTCAATCTAAGGGAAGAAGCTGCAGAATAGGCTCTTCACTAAGCAACTAGGATGATGTGGGGGACACTGTCTGTGTCCTGCTGATAGTGCTGCCCTCTTCCTGTGTCTCAGGGTGTGGACAGACATTCACTTGGCTTTTTTCTGTGTGCATTACCAAACTCTTCAGGTGACAGTATAGCAGCGTGTCTTCATTTTGTCCCTAAGGGATTTCACCTCTCTTAAGAAGATGGAACACACAAATGGAGTAATCAGTAATCTTTTGTGAGTCAAGCTAAGTTTGAGGCAACAGAACCTGGTGTGTTAGGTATCTCCCCTCCTGCCCTCCAGAGCTCAGGGACATTGCAGAAGGAAGAGTGGAAACTTGAAACTTCTCAAATGTTGAATACACAGTGGAAGCTGTAGAAAACAAAGCACCTGACATGCTTAAGTTTGTACATGGTCTGTTGTACTGTCCAGCAGCCCTGAGCTAGGGCCAACCCAAATAGCCTGGCTTTGCAGATGAGGAAACTAAGGCTCAAGGCAAGATTTCACAGTGAGCAAGGAAAAGAACCAGCCCACAGAAGGTGTGTCTGGCTCTGGAGACTGGGCCGATCTGCAGAGTCCCAGTTATCCGTGTTGGCTGTGAGGAGCTGATGTGGGAGGGAGAGATGGAAAAGGATGTAGGTGACCCAGTTCTGACTACTAGACATGGAAAGTTCCATTCTGGTTGTTGGGCTTGGTTTCTGTTGTTGATTTGTTTTTGAGACACGGTCTTAGGCCTAGGTGACCTTCAGCTCCATATGTAGCCAAGGTGACCTTGACCTGTTGCTCCTCTTGCCCCAGCTCCCAGTGCTGAGATGATAGGCCTAGACCACCACACTCTTAAAGTGTTTTCATTTTGTTTTGTTTTTGAGACAAGCTCTCAAACCTAGCCGAGTTTGTTTTGGAAATTACCATGTAATTAAGCCTGGCCTTATCCAAGAAGATATATCCTCAACCTCCTGAGTGGGCCTACAGGTGTGAGCCTCACATCTGGAAGTTTTCTGCAGCTTCAATAGCCTTTATTTGAATATATACTTTTTTATGCATGGTGACTGGAGTTTTTATATAATTAGATCTTAGGACTATCTGCAGTAATTTCCAACTGGTGTTTTCCATGCAAGCACTGGGATTGAAGGCAGCACAACTGTCTTAACCCTCTTTATTTTTATGTAATAACTAAAGTCCCTTGGAAATTGCCCATGAATTTGGAATCTATATCATGCAATTTACAGGCTAGATTTGCTGTTACAGTTTTAATATAGGATGTTCCCAGATTTCCAGCCATCGAAATGGTTCTGTTTCCTTTTCACTTCCAGGTTATAACCCTCTGACGGGTGAAGGGGGTGGAACCTGCTCCTGGAGACCTGGACGCAGGGGCCCGTCATCTGGTGGATGAAACTAAGACTCTTGTTAGTGTCGCTTTGACATTAGCAAGGTGAACCTATAACCCTCAACTCAATTGCCTTACGCACACTCTCACAGTGACTGGCCAAGGAGAGGTGGGGCTTATTTCTGTTCTAAACTACTCGTATTTTAAGGGCTTTGGTCAGCATGAGATATAGACATTGCCATTAGGCCACACTCTAGACGAGTTTCATGGCTACTTGCTAGTTGGTAGGTTGAAGGCTTCTTGCTGTTTAGCAGACTTCATAAAGGAGGCCCAGCAATGATCCTTTGGGGTAGAAGTCCTTGCTGACAGGATGGTCTCTGTGACAGGATGCGTTGAATGATGTCTTCCTTATAAACGGTGAGCCCACCAGTGAGGATTACTGATGAACACAGTTGATGGGGTTTGCTTCTGTATATTTATTTTATGTACAGAACTTTGTAAAAAAAAAAAAAAGTTACATACTTAAAAAGTAACATTTTTAGCATCTTTATTAAACTCAAGGAAATTTCTTTGTGAGCTTGACTTTGTCAGACAGTAAACAGCTTCATATCATTCACTGTCTCCAATTATTTTTCTTATTTCTCATGGCCAGTGGCAGATGGTTGGTGGTTTTAAAGTTGACAGACTCCTTGGGGTTCAGCTGCTACATTAGTAGGATAAAGCCACATCACAGCAGGCTGTGGTGGTGGATGCCTATGACCCCACACTCTGGATGCTAGGGCCTGAGGATACCTGCACATTTGAGGCTAGCCTGAGCTCTGTGGTGAGTTCCAGGCTCACCAGAGCTATCTAGTGAGACCCTGCTGAAGGAAAGACAAGTACATTTTTAATAAACTGCTAAAACATGTTTAAAGGAAAGCAAGTAGGCCTGTAGGAGGTTGCCTGTGAATACTCCAGACACCAGGGGAGAGCCAGTCTGGCCCATGTAGCAAAACCTCATCTTGCCCACGAAACCAACAAAGTCTTGCTTAAACTGCCAGGACACTCTTTATGCATTTGACTCATTTGTTATGTCATTGAGAAGACCAGCTGGAGATTTGCTACAAGACTGTTTATGTATATGTGTATGTGTCACTGTTTGATATTTTTGTTTGTTTGTTCTCTATGTGCTGTCCCTGAATTTACTTTGTAGACCAGGCTGGCCTTGAACTAAGAACTCCACCAGCCTTTGCCTCCTAAGTGTTGAGCCTAACACCATCATGCCAAGCTATGCAGTCTTTGACTTTTATATAATTTAAGGCTTGTTTTAAACAGCAAACCCATTATTAGCTCGTGCTAGCTTTGGCTTACGTGGTGGGTGTTGGACACGTCTGCTGTAGAACTAGTTATAGAAAGTAAAAGACAAGAATAGTATACTTGGCTCAAAAGTTACAAGTCTACAGAGACAAAATAGTATGTGCTTATCTGTCTTGACCTGAAAGAGAATGCAGTGTGTACAGGGCCTAAGTGGGGAGCTCCGCCTAGCAGTGCTCCCCTGTAGTCATATACTTAGGGGACTGGGCCGGGGAGTTTGAGTTCAAGGACAGGCTGGGCAGTGTGCAGGCTAAAGGTCTTGGGGGACGACTTGAGGAAGAGTTGGGATGGATGAGGTAGCACTGCAATCAGAAACAAATAGCTCATGAAGGCTAGAGGCTAGAGGGACTGAGTGTGTTAAGTGGCTCTCAGCTAAGGTGCAGTGTTGATCTGTAGTAGAAAGTAAGCAGGAGAAACAGTACTAAGTGTGGTTTTCCTTTACTATTACAGTTCCTGGCTATGATGGTTATAGGCTATGATGGTGATATCATACAGAACTCATCAAGAGATTAACAGGGTTACCTGTTTGTAATTAATGGGCTATGCATTTCGATGCCACCTGTATAACAGTTTAGAAAAGCACTTGCCATGTGGTATCTGCAAACTTAGTTAATACTCTGTGCCTGTGAAGCAGGTAGTTTGGTTTTAGGAACTGAAGCTGGAAGAGTTAAGTGACTCGCTCAGTGTTAATCAAGAGTTGTCTGTTTCATTCCTGTCTTCCTTTCCCACAAAGCCTTAGCTAATCAACGTGTGGCCAGCTTAGTCCAGTTAAACAACTAATGTGGAAATTGTGACAAATTGAGGCCAGTAAGTACTTCAGGTAGGTGGCCTGGGGTTACTAAAGGTCTCCCTGCTGTAGAAAGACAACTGAAGGCAGGAGGACAAAGTTCAAAACCCAAGGCTCCCGTGGAAGGATGGACTGAGCCAGTCATAAAGCCTTTTTGAAACCCAGGCTGTGCCCACTTGCAGAAATGAAGACAAAGCAGCTGCTAAGATGCTGCGTTTCTCAGCTTCCTGACTTCTGATCACCAGGATGTTCAGAGCTTACTCTCTGGACAGTATTTTTTTTTCTTTTTAACTTTTTATTGATTCTTTGTAAATTTCACATTATCCACCCCAGGCCCACTCATCTCTCCATCCCTTTGTATCCACCCTCTTGTGGCCCTCAGTCTGAAGTAGGGGAGCCTGGGCATGCTTGTTCATGTGGCACTCAAGTCCAAGATCAGGGTGCCAGAGTTTAATGGTTGGTTTGGTTTTAGGTGCGTTAGCCATTTCTGGAGCACACAGTCACAGTGCATGTATAGAGGCTAGAGTAGAACTTTGGATTGATTTTCTCCTTCCATCTTGTTGAAGCAGGGTCTATCTTGTTTCTGCCACTGTGTGTACCCCATTCTAGCTGGCCCATCAGTTTCCATTAGTCTCCTGTCTCCACCTCTGATTTCATTTGGGATTGTGGATGTAAGCCACTGCATCCAGTTTTTTGTGGATTACCCACTGAGTTGCATTGGCTGACATTTTCAAATCTTCACGTTTTGCTACTATCCCATTGACTTAGGCAGTTCAGAATGCAAAAGCTAGGAGACCAGTACTCAGCGGTAAGACCTATAAAGTCACATTATAAGGCTATAAATGCAGGGAGGAGAATTTAAAAACAAAAACAAACAAAAAACCTTGCCATTTAGAATTAGCTTAACTCTGGCCAGGTATTATTAGGTGACCTCACAGTTGAAGTTTGGTCTTTTGCTTGTATTGTGATGTTAAATACTGGCCTGGTCTGGTTGCTCCCAGGGGTACTACCCAAGTGATTCTATATATAACCTTGCCCCCCACCCCCAAGTTATCCTTGATTGGTAATAAAGATGCCTACAGCTAATAGCTGGGCAGAAGAAAGATAGGTGGGGTTCTTGGGTTCCCAGGTTCCCAAGCTTAGAATCAGAGGAGGGGGAGAGAAAGGATTGAGGAAGAGGCTGCCATGGGGTAAGTGAGTTATTAATACATGGCCATGAGGCCTGGCCAATTGCAGGTAAGAGCAGCCCAGATGGAACATTGCAAGTTTTAATTCAGGGCTATTGATAGGGAAATAGATTCTAATGGCATAGGGGGTAGACACCTGCCCAGCTCTAGTGCTCATTAAGGCTTATCATAAAAATGAAAGTTATGTGTCTTTTGTCTGGGAACTGAATGATCAGATGTGGAGTAGACGCCCCAATTGAGAGATTAAATAATTATTACAACACCTCACAGAGCCATCACATAATTTGCAGTATGAAATCTGCCCCAGTCTGTGCCAAGGCTAGCCCATCTTACATTTAAGGCTCACCCCCAAGATTTACACTGGATGGTTGAGTGGCAGTTGTGCAGAGTCCCACTCTGACCAATCCGTTATATTCCCAGCCCACAGAGAATCTAAAAACAACCTTCATTGATGCCTGTAGGGAACAAGACATACAGACTGGTTGGAATTTAGCAAAAACACTCTGCAAGCAAGAAGGCAAGGTTTAGGTGCAGACAATACCAGGCAGTGGCCTGCTTTGCTAGGTTAGAGAGCTGTCAATACCTGCGAGTAATCAGACAGTTACTAGTGTCTGCAGAAGGGATCTGTGGAGAGGGCTATACAGCCAACTGGCAGGGACCCAGGGAACAAGATCCAGTGTGTTCTGACCACACTCCTCCATCTACCACTGCCAATGCCTTCCGTTGGCTGATCCTAATTGAGAGCTGGAGCCCCTGTGGATGTGTTAATATCTGCTAAATTGGTTAACCATTGCCTTTTAGGCTTTTAAGAACAGGAAGTTCTAACTCCTAGTACCTATGTGTGGGTCCCTGTTCCGGAGGGCATTCTGGAGGGCCCAGCCAGGTCAGCAGGTCAGTCAGCAGGGAGGGGAGTCACCTCTGCTGCTGCTGCCTCTGCTCACTCACGTCTCCACTGTTGCCTCCCAGTCACTCCCAGGTGCTGCACCTGTCCTTCTGCTGAGCTGGTCTGGGCTGTGCTGGTGCTGGCTAGCTAGCTAGCAAGGAGGGGAGGGTCCTGAAGGCGTTTTGGGAGAGCAGATCTCTTCCCAAGTGTTATAGCTCTTGTGACAGAAACTCTCCAGGATGATTCTCGCACAACTTTACTTCTCCCGAATAGGGCTCTTTTATACAGTTTTGGGGTGGGTCAGGGTCTGGCAGCAGACAATGCGTATTGGCTTGGTCTGAGAGCTTGGAGATACCTCATCTACATGTGGGAGAGCCTGAGACTGTTCCTCATAACTGATGGCCAAAGACCTCTCTGTGGGAGGGGCTTTGGAGGGCTGAAGCTAAATGAAAGGAACCAGGGCCCAGGAGTGGAGCTGAACATCTGCTGTCTGATTAAGGTCTGGGGTTCGAGGCCTGTGCTCGATCAGGCGCCCAGCTGCCTTTCACAGCCCACTGCCCCATACCTATGGATATGGCCTTATTTGGAAATAGGGTATGAGTAGATGTAATCAAATTCAAGGTGCCCATGTGGCCATGGGGGTGACATAGCTACAAACCCAAACATCTGGACTGACCAGAAACAGAACGGGCAAGGTAGGCTCCTTCCCTACTTTTCTGTGGCGATAAGTCAATTTGTTTCTGGCAATTTGTTATAGTAGCCACTAAAAAAGTTTCACTGTGAACATTTCCCTCCCATGTTGCAAAGGATAGAGTCTGAAGGCTCGTGAGGCATAAAGGTTACATGGGACTCCCACATGAACCATGCCAGGAGATGCCTGAGAACATTTCCATTCCTGAACAGCCCTAGTAGCAAGGTCAATGATGAGGACAGGAGACAAACCTCTCAGTATCCATTCTTTACCTGCTTCTGCTCCAGGAGGCTGACCTATAGGAGCTGTGGGAGCTCATCCACATAGTCCACTTGGGCCAGCACCTGAAGGTAAAGACTATGAGCCTAACCCAGCAGATACGACCACTCCTGGGCCCTCTTCCCAAAACAGTGAACCTGCACTATGTCCATAAGCCTTCACAGTCCTGTCCCCTGCCTGCCTAAGAGACACCCCACACACACAATCGTAGCCACTGCTTGCCTGTGTGTGCAGATGGGATCTTGCCCCACACTCAAGGAATATGTATGGCTACTCATAGCAGACATGCACTTCTCAAAAGAGTGTTGTGAAACTCCATGAGGAACTGCGGAGTGAGGCATGAGGGTGAGCATCCCTGTTAGCAGTGTTGCTCCTGGTGCTGATAGACGTGGCTGGCGGGGTGCTGAGACCCAGGGTCAGAGTCCTTTGCAGCTCGTTACGTCATCAGGATGGGGTACCAGCAGAGCTTTCTGGTTTCCCTTGTGTTCTACACTGGGCCATAACTGCAGCTTCTTTCTTCCTCTGTGTACTTGGAGCAGCTATCAGAAGCAGCAAGTTGACCCCACAGCCCCTGCAGTCCCTTTGGTTGTCACGTCCCAGCAGCCCTGTGACCCCTGTTGCCCATCTTACCTATGTCTACATTCACAGACTGATCCAGGGACCCTCTGACTGCTTCTGAGGATACTGCCATTTCTCTAACCCTGTTTTAGGAGCACGCTTTCCAGATCCACAGCATCACGTAGTCAGGAGGCTGCAAATTAAAAGCCAAGTGAGAGTGGGTTGGAAATAGAAATGGCTCCATGGTTAAACGCTCATAATGGTCTCCCAAAGACCTGGAGTTTGGTGCCTGTGGGAAAGGTGGGACTGGCCACCAGACAGGCATAAGAACTGGTGAGGTGGGACATGTTCAAACCCTGGTCATCTCAGAGCTCTGAGAGGGCAGGAGTGGAGCTGCCCCCTCCTTGCCTCTCTGCCTGCTCTACAACATGTAACCATGACCCCTAACTGAGGTGGCTACTGGCAGTCAGTCGTGTAACACGGTACCTGGAGTTCTTCCCTATGCAAATGGAACATCGCCAGCGTTTAACTTCAGCTGATAGAAAGCATTTATCCCCCAAATCCCACCCCGCAACCCAAGGTTCACATAGTTCCTGTCCACATGGAATAAAGTGTATAAGTTATTTCACCAAGGATCGTCTGAGAGTGACTGTCTTTACTGAGCTATAACACGTAGAGAAGGCTCTCTAGCCCAAGCTCTCAGTTGGATCTTGGACCTGCCTGCTGACATTGCTGCCACAGCCACTGTGGGACCCTGGACCCCAGCTACCTGCCTTTCAAAGGCTGCCCGAATCTATTTCCCCTTTAAGAGCTATAACACCCCCCAGCATTCCTGGCCAGACCTGAGACCTGTGGAAATTCTGTCCCAGAGGCTTCATCCTCCTCAGTCTGGTGTACAGTGATGTCTTATGCCTGGAAGGGAAATGTGGACTGTGGACTCTGTCCCAGACAGCAGCATCCAGACATTGCCAGCATTGAGGCAGAACATAGGGCCACAGGTTCCCAGACTACACAGCTCATATCTGTAACTAGCTGCAGGGGATCTGAAGTCCTCTTTTGGCCTCTGCAAGCGCGCGCGAACACACACACACACACACACACACACACACACACACACACACACACACAGCAAAACCATAGTGAGATGACTGAAATTAAGACGACTACTTTTTTGGGCTGGAGAGATGGCTCAGTGGTTAAGAGCACTGACTGCACTTCCAGAGGTCCTGAGTTCAAATCCCAGCAACCACATGATGGCTCACAACCATCTGTAATGAGATCTGATACCCTCTTCTGGTGTGTCTGAAGGCAGCTACAGTGTATTCATATATAATAAATAAATCTTTAAAAAAAAAAAGAAGACTACTTTTTCAAGTGTCAATGAGGACACATGAACTGGAACACACACAATCTCTGCTGGAAACAAACTGAAGGGTGGCAGTGGGTGTGGCTCAGTGATAGAGCACTTAGCATGTGCAAGGTTGTGGGATCCATCTCCAGCACTGCCCTGGAGGGTAAAACGAGAAACAAGAACAGTTTGTCATGACCCAGCTCTTAAAGTGCTTGCTGCTCATCCCAAAGACCTGAGTTTATTTCTTAGCCCTGTGTTCACTGGCTTATTACCACCGGTAACTCCAGCTCTGTGGGGTCCAGTACCCTCTTCTGACCTCAGACACCCCCACACATATGGAAGACACATACACAAGAATTAAAAACTTTTTTTTTTTCTGAGGCAGGGTTTCCTCTGTATAATCCTGGCTGTCCTGGAGTTTAATCTGTAGACCATGCTTGAACTCAGAGATTCATCTGCCTCTGTCTCTTGAGTGCTGAGACTAAAGGTGTATGCCACTACACCTGGATAAAAAGAAATCTTTAAAAAAAAAAGATTTATTTTATTTATATGAATGCACTGTGGCTGTCTTCAGACCCACCAGAAGAGAGCAGATTGTTGTGAGCCACCATGTGGTTGCTGGGAATTGAACTCAGGACCTTTGGAAGAGCAGTCAGTGCTTTTAACCACTGAGCCATCTCTCCAGTCCCCAAAAGAAATCTTTTTAAAAAAATTTCTACTAGTATTTCTACTAATAAATTAATTACTAGGTAGTAACCCAACACCACCTAGCCAGTGTACTCATAAACTTTAACTAAGGGACATGGAAGGAAGCACAGGCCCCTGGAAAAGCATGACCACAACACCAATGTCCACAGCAGCTATACAGGTCACAGCCTAACTTGAAATCAACACATTCAAGAACAGGTGAATGGACAGACACGTTCATTCATAAAGTAAAATGTCACTTAGCAATAAAATGCAATGAATGAAGCACATGCCACAGCACAACAGATTTCAAAACACTTATGAAAGAAGACAGGCAAAAGAAGCACACTCATGATTCCATTCATACAAAACCCTGGTGTAGGCCCACTAAGCTACAGCAATAGAGCTCACATCAGGTTGCCTGAGAGGTGGGCAGAGAGAGGGACGATTATAAAGGGAAACAAGAGTTGAGTAGGAAGCTAGTGATTTCTAGGCTAGCCCGAGCTACGTAGCAAAATGTTAAAACACCAACACTAGATGTGTATGTTGACACCTGTGATCCCGCAGCTCTGAACACTGAGCCTGAGACAGAAGTCTGTCAGAAGTGCAAGGCCTGGCTGGGCTACAGTGGGAGACTCTATCCACACCCCCAATAGGAGGTTGTGGGAGAAAACAATGGGATGATAAGTTCACTGTTTCAACTGATTGTGGCTGTGGTGTCCTAGGCACTGTGGTGGTTTAAATGAGAACGTGCCACATAGGCTCAGATGTCAGAACACTTGGTCCTCAGTTGGTGGCGCTGTCTGGGGAGGCTTAGGAAGTGTGGCTTTGTTGGAGGAGGTGCCACTATGGGTGGACACTTACGTTGTTCCCAATCTCATGCTGTCTCCAGCACACGCTCGGCTTTGTTCTTGCCGATGCATTGTGAACTCTCAGCTTGTTGTTCCAGCTCTCTCACACTAACCTGCTCCAACCTGCTACCCTGACCCCTGACTCCAGCCATGACATACCCATATCCCTCTGGAACCATAATCCCAAATAAAGGCTTCCTTCTATAAGTTCCATCTGGTCATGATGTTTCATCCCAGCAGTAGAACAGTAACTAATTCAGTTACATACATGTGTTAAAAACTAAAATGTATTTTAAAAATGTGTGGCACTGGAGATTAAACCTAGGGCCTCAGGCATAGTAGGCAAGCTCTCTGCCCCTGAATTTAAATTATACATTTTAGCCCAGCTGTGATGGCATATGCCTTTAATTCCAGCACTCAGGAGGCAGAGGCAGACAGATCAGCCAGCTTTGTCTATATAGAGTTCCAGGATAGCCAGGGCCACACCAGGAATCCCTGTCTCAAAACCAGAAAGGATTAAATACATATCACAATGGTATAAGTGTTTGTCTCTAATATTAAAAATTGACAAAGGTGTGAAGCAAAAGAACCAGCAGCCAACGCTGCTCCCTATCCCCAACATGGGCAGGTGAGGGTGCTCAAGAGGCAGCTGAGTCTGCAGCCGAGTGAGCCAGACAGGCCCATGACTTCAGACACTTGGCCTGGTTCTGCTCTGCCGAGGTCTGGGTTGATGTTGATGACACATGTTACCACCAAAGGCCGTGCAGATGGCCATGGTATGTGCTGCTGCCTGAAGCTGCATTGATATCTACAGTGGTGTCACGGAGGTGGAAGGTGGGGGTGGACCAGAGACTGGTCCCAGTGGCCTACACTGCACCTGAGGCCATGGTGATAACCATGGTTCGAATAACCTCCAAGGACTTTGTCTGGATCTATGGTCCTACCACACGTACTCCTACTGATGTGAAGAGCAAAGATGCTACTTTTGCTGTTATATCAATGACTGCAGATGCACAGTTGAGAAGGAGGGACATGGAAAGAGTCTCTGAGACCCCTACCCCACCCCACAGAAGTGTGGGAGGACAGGGACTCAGTTCTATCTAAGGGGCAGGCCACTGAGAGTTTAACCATGCTCCAGCGAGGATATAGACAACACAAAATGGACTTGTGTTATTCTTGTTTTCATTCTCTTCTTATTTTTTATTCCTTTTGTGGGGCGTGGTGGTGAGGAGGTCAGTCACAAGGAGAGGTGGACATGGAAGAACCGGGAAGGGATTGTGCTCAGTATTAAGGCCCAGCTAAAATGTTAAGGCCTAGGTAACGCTTGCCTGTCTAACCTGCCACCCTGTGCTGTGAATAGTGTTATAAGGAAATGACTTCATGTGCTATTCCTAGGAAGCTTTTTCATGCTCCAGTCGATTGCATTTTCGGTTATGTTCTGCGTTTTGCTGTTCTTGGAAACCAGTCACCATAGAAGTCAACTAGAACTGCTTTGTATAGTTACCCGCCATAAGCTTGGACCCAAACCAACCACCCAGCAACACTTCCTGCACCCAGGTTTGAGCTTTTATGGTTTCTTGCCTTTATAAGCTGCTCCTGAAATGGACTCCAACATAAGAGGGACACCTGCACCAATATAAGAAACCTCTATTTTGAGTAGGAGTCGAATAAAGTTTAAGTGCCAAGACCTTCCTGGGAACTAACATTCTGCTTGGCAGAAAGAGACATGTACCTGGGTAACTGATGTCCTGGTTGGCAAGTTAAGACATGAATGTTTGGCAAGGCAATTCCCCCACTACAGGTGAATATCTCAACCAATGGTAACAGGATAAATGTACAACAAAGAAATGTTCCTAAGGAAGTCCCCTATTCCTAAATCCTGGTTGAATGAAATAACTTGGCACAGATGTTTGTGGGTTTCAAGGCTTAAAAGCACTGTAGGATCCTGGTTCATGGTTGCAGCCAGCTCCTGAGTCTGTTCTGTGGCCCTGATCGATCAGTCATGGTGTGTGTGTGTGTGTGTGTGTGTGTGTGTGTGTGTGTGTGTGTAGGTCAGAGGATAACTTGGGGAAGTCAGTTCTTTCTATCTACCATGCAGGCCTGGGGCAGAACTCAGGCCACTTGATGGCAAGAGCCTTTACTCACTCCAAGTTCTCTCTCTCTCTCTCTCTCTCTCTCTCTCTCTCTCTCTCTCTCACACACACACACACACACACACACACACACACTAGTTCAGGAGAATTCTTGGGACTACAGGTATACACCACTGCACTGGACTCATTTGAACACTTGAACATTGATGAAATGGGTTGAAGCATCAGCAGTGGCAGCTGAGAATCAGGGCTAATTGTAAACCATGGCAACATCCAGCTTATAAAGACTTGTTAATTTCTGAGGTTTTCGTTCCAGGCCATTTGGCTTCGTTGCCTTTGGGCCTGTGGAAGCATAGCATATCATGTCAGGAACCCACAGCAGAGGAAACTACTCACCTCATGGCAAGCAGGAAATGAGAAACAGGAAGAGTCCTGGCCCCAACATCCGTCTAGGGCATGCCTCTAAGACTGGACTCACTCAGTAGGTCCCAACTCAGAAAGGTTCCACCACATCTCAATAGCACTAGGGACTCATGAGCAAGTTTTGAACACATGGATCTTTGCAGGACATTCCAGGTCCAAGCTGTGACACCAAGCAGGGACATAGATGTCTTCACATTGCTGCTGCGGTTACTGATGAAATACTGATGGCATAAACCACCCTTCTGACCTTCAGATCCATTCTTTCCTCCAATTGCACACTAAGTGACTCCATTGCTACCCAAACCCCAGAAGACGTGGACTTCTCAGGTTTGGGGGAAGCACTCTTATGATTGTTTGAATCACGGCTGTGCATGGTGGAGACAGAACACGCAGTAGAGCATATTTAAAAGCCTCCCCAGTTTCTGCAGCCATGTAATGCCAGAGCTTTGAGAGTCTGCTGCAGGAGACTTCTGATACCCATTCCCATGTGCACCTTGTGGTTCTGTGTAGCATCTATGTCTATATGTGATACTTACATTGACTGATATTTCACATTCACTGGGGGGGGTGAGATGGGAGATGGGACGCTCATCAAAGAGGCCAGCCATGGCTCCATACCAGTCTGCACATCAGGGTCAGCTGGAATAATTGCTAATCTTGCAGAAGCCAACCCCACCTTCTTGAAATTCTCAACTCGGGATGCCGAGGATAGATTCAGGCTTACAGATTTTTAAAGTGAAACTTCTCTCAGTTTACAGTTTCATCACAAACCCAGAACCAGAACACCACTTTTAAATCCTGGATTAGGTATATTTAGAAACAGTAAAATGGACCATGAAACATGGGAGCATTGCTCTCTGTCTTTGTCTTTCTGTCTCTCTTCTGAGACAGGGTCTCTCTGTGTAGTCTGTGCTGTCCTGGAGTTCAATATGTTGATGAGATTGGCCTTGAACTCATAGAGATTCTCCTTGTCTGTCTCCCAAGTGCTAGGATTAAATGTGCACACCACCATGCTCAGCTCGTCGTTCTCTGTGAGACGGAAGATTCAAGAAATCCTGGGTGGACCAGATGGCTCAGTGGGTTAAGGCTCTTGCTGTGAACTCTGGGCATCTTCAGTTCAATCCCCAAAACCCACATGATGGAAACAAGGACCAATTCCTATTAGTTATCCTCTGACCTCCATAGACACACATACTCTTTAAAAAGAAATCCTATCATGGAATAAATATAACAGAAGGGGGCGCTGTTGCTCCAAGTACCCGTGCTGGTTTTTTTTTTTTTTTTTTTTCCATGAACAATGTACTAGCTAAGAACATTTTGGAAGCCTTTTTCTTCTACCTGTTTAAGGGTAAAAAGATCAATCTCTAGTACTAGGTACAGCCCAAGAACAAAGTGAAGGGAGATGCTGAGTATGAACCGGGTGGAGAGAGATTCTGAACGGAGGTTGAACAGCCTTCACCCAAGTGCGCACAGGCAAAGGATTGACTTCAGAGTAGTTTTGTTGTTGTTGAACTTTTGCATGTGTATAATGAGACATATTTGATGTGAGACTAAATTCATTTATATTTCATATACGCTTCATTTACTTAGTCTGAAAGTAATTTTAGGCACTATTTTAAATAATTTGTGAACAAGACAAAATATCGTGTTTTGGAGTTTTTCCACTTGTGGCATCTGTCAGCAAGCAGTTAAGGAATTGCAGAGTTTGGAACATTTGGGATTGAGATTTTCCAGGTTAGGGACACCCACCCCGTGTAGGCCCTTTAATGACTTAGGAAGATTCTCAGTAGTATTTCCCAACTGGGAGGACACAGTGGTCTGTTAAAGAAACTACGAAGCAAAAAGTCGATTTACTGTTTGCAGTTTTGACTAAGTAGACTGCTGAGAGGTGAGAAACCAGACATGCGTGAGAGCGTTTTGGCAATTCCTGCTCCTAACCCAGGCTCTCTGGTTGCTGCTGGTGACGGCCCTCAGTGACTTCATTTCTCTGGGCCTCAGTTTCCACTCACGTAAGATAAAGGCTTGAATAAATTGAGGTAGAAGCCATTGTCTTAATGAGCTACACTGTCAATATTTGAGAGCATTGAATTTGCTGACGTACATGGGCAATCTCACTCGGACTCATCCTTCTTTTCAGACCACTCGCTTCCCTGGCTCCCCAGGTCTTCACTTTCATTTCTTGCATTTTATAATAAAGACACTAAGGAAATGCCTTTTGTTACTGCTGTGTGTGTCTCATCTCGATGGATTCTTTCCAACTCCGAGTGGAGGGAACCCTTCACTCTCTGTCTTACAGCTGCAGGACACAGATGGTCCTAATTTAAGAAAGTTTGACTTCTGGTAAACAAGCCAGAGGGGTCAAGGACGCCACAAGAAGACCTACAGAGGCAACTAACCTCTGCCTATGGGGGCTCACAGAGACTGAACCACCAACCAAAGAGCATGAGGGGCTGAACCTAGGCCCACTATCCACTTGTAGCAGATGTGGAGCCTAGTCTTCATGTGGTTCCCCTAACAACCAGAGTGGAGGCTGTCTCTGACTCCATGGCCTGCCATTGGATCCCCTTCCCCTACCTGGACTGCCTGGCTGGGCCTCAGTGGGAGTGAAGGTACCTAGTCCTTCTGGGACTGGATGTCCCAGGATGGGATGGTACCCAAGGGAGCTTCCCCTTCTCTGGGGAGAAGGAGAGGCGGTGATAGGGGAAGAGATTTGTAATGGTGGGACTGAGATGAAAGGAGGGAAAAGGACTGTGATGAAGATGAAAAGTGAATAAATAAATACATTATTGGGGGGAAAAAGAAAAAGAAAGTATGACTTCTTGCTGCTTTTTTTTTAAAAGTAAAATGCATTCAGTAGAAACTGCACTTTGAATTTTGTTCTTTTCCTAGGCTGGTGATCTGTGATCTAGTCCTCTCTTCTGATGCTGGACTACAGCCACATAATCCCTAGGAGAGATAGTCAGCTTTCTATGGGCCCTGTAGCTACACTGGGGTGTTTTAGTACACTAGGAGTATTCCACAGCTTTCCCACTTAAAACAGTCCCAACTTACAATGGGATATCAGAACATAACCCCATCACAAATAGAGCAGCAACTGTCTTCCATTCATAGTCTTATAAATGGACACTCGGGTTGCCCAGTTCACCCTCACATACAACGGAGCCGAGAATAACCCGTCCGAGTGGCACTTTGTGCTGGTGTGGATGAGGGAGAATTCTTAGAAGTGAGATTGCTAAGGTCAAAAGCTAACGCAGAGGCCAAGGAGGTGGGTCAGTAGATAGAGTTCTTGCCGTGCTAGTGCCAGGCCCAGTTAGGATCCCTCAAAACCACATAAAAACAGAGCAGATGTGGCAGCTGCCCATAATCCCAGAAAAGACAAAGAGAGGATCCTTGTGGCAAGCTGGCTGGACTAGTTGGATTTGAGGGCTCTGCTCCTGCTGAGAAACTCTGCCTCAATAAATAAAGTGGAAGGTAACCAGAGAAAACACCCAATGTCAACTTTAGGCCTCTATACTAAAGCTTGCACATGTGCCCCCTCACAGGTGTGCACACACTCACACCGCAGGCTAAATAAGTAAATAGATAAGTGCCGTTGCCATTATTGACAACGAAAAACTTGGCCTCATAATGAGTTACATGATTTACTTTCCCCCAGCAAAATGTGTCTTGCTCTCATTTCTGACACTTCTCAGAAAGGCCTTCATTTCTTGGCTGACAGCAGTCAGCACCTACGGGGTAAGTGTTAAGACAAGATGGCCTAGCACTGTTAACAGGGTGTGTAACATGGATGGATCACTTAGCAGCAAAGGTTACACTGTAAATGTTTTTCTTATCTTCAAAATTATACTTACAGATATCTGTAGATCCAAATGTCTTCTGCCTCAATCAGTAGCTTAAGCCTTCTTCTGCAGCTCGTTAGACCACCACTAAAACAAAGGGAGTTTGAGCTACACTTCCGGAGTGGCTCCATGAACCGCCGGAATCTGAAACTTCTGGTGACCATGCTGTGGGTCAGCTCACCAAGTGCTGGCATGATTCACTAGCAGACAAGCACTGGGGGTGCGATGCAGAAGGGAAGGGTGTCCTCCTTTGGGTGGGACCATTGTTCAGACTGTTCAATTGTAGAAACTCTGGCCTTGCTTTAGAGATAGCATTTAACCTATGTTTAGTTATAGGTCTTTGCTAAAGCAGGATTAAATCTTTGAGTAGAGCAAACCTTGTTGTGAAGGCATCCCCTAAAAACATTTAGACTATCTCCAGAGTGTCTGTGCATCACCATTTACTGGTTATTCTGTCTCCTTTGGCTAGTCTATTGCATCTGGCGGGCTGCCAGCGCTGTGCTGCGTCTCTGAGATACATGTGTGCATGTGCACGAATGCTTGTGTGAGAAGCACTCACCATGTCTCGTAAAAACTGTATATAGAACTTACAAGTAGACCAAGGATGCATGAGGCGCCTGTGATGACTAATCTTGGTTGTCAACTTGACTAAGTCTGGAACCAATGGAAACCAAGAATTGGAGAATACCTGAGAGAGATTTTTCTTGATTGGATAGTTTGAGGTGGGAAGACCCATGCTAAATCTGAACCACACCTTCTGGTAGCAATCCACATAAATAAAGTTTTGCTGCTGGCCCTCACTCTTGACGTCAAGTTCACCTACCCTGCTGCCAAGGCATTTCTTTCCTGATATTAGAGCCTACTTCTTTGAGACTCTAGCAGCGACCATAGAGTAGCCGAGACACCTAGCTTCATGGATGGAACAACTACCAGATTTCTGGACCTTCCACTGGGAGACAGCCATTGTTGAACTAGCTGGACTATAGCCCGTAAGCAACTCTAATAAAACCCCCCTTCTAACATATATAGAGTCTATTCATTCTCTTCCTCTAGAGAACCCTGGCTAATGCAGCACTAAGGACATTCTAGACAACAAATGTTGAATCTGCTACTCTCAGGCAGCTGTAACATAATCAACAATTGATTGTCATTTCCTGCCTCAGACAGGAAATGCTTCAAATAGAAGGAAATATTGAGAAAAAAAATGGAGGAATATTGAGAATTGAACCCAAGGCCATGTGTGTAATAGGCAAACACTCAGCTATGCCTGAAACCCTTTCCCTTTCTTTCCTTTCCATCCCTTCCCTTCCATTCCCTTCCATTCCCTTCCCTTCCCTTTCCTTTTTTATTTAAGTTTGAAACAGGATCTCACCAACTTTCCCAGGCCTTGAACTGACAGTCCTCCTGCCTCAGCTAGAAGTGCAAGTGTGTACTGTCACTCCTGATTAGAAAAATGGCTAATGTAATGAAGATCTTGACGAGTTAGCAATGAAGAAAGTACCGCTGGACTAACTGAGATTAAGTGGTGATATTAGAACGGCCATTACAGTTGCTCTTTGCAGGCAGCAGACAGAACCTGCTGAAAGAACAAAAGAAGTGTTTCTGAACTTTAAAAGAAAAGTTTTTTTTTTTAAAAAAGATGACTGCTTTTTCCAGGGACCTCTGTTTGAGGCTTGAGTCCAGATGCTGTGTCTTTAAAGAAGCTTGCACAGGGAACTCTGTCAGTTATTTGAGGCATGCTGCCAACAAACAATTGAGGTATTTACCACAGGTTTCCAAGAAATTTCGGCAAATCATACAAAATGTTATACCTGTTAGAAAGAGGCAATCAAATGTATTTGCAGCAGAAAAAAAGGTGCTGTGTGAGTGAACAAAGCTGCAATCTGTGAGAACATGGAACGAAGGCAGAGAGCAGTCTTAATTATGTCATAAAGAATTGCACTCATGCAAGCAGAAAAGTAGGTGATCTGCCTCTTCTGAATACATTTTGAAACACCAGCCTAGAACTGCTGCTACCACAGAGCCCTTCAGATGCTGCAGCACGAACACCCACATAGAAACAAGGGCCTGTCAGATCCTAAGACTCTGGGCTTGGCCAAGTAGGACTCAGTGTAGAACTCACATCTTATTCCAGGCTGGACATGCATCCAGTTCAGGCGGTGTATGCATGCTATCAAACAGCTACAAGGGGATAGTGAGATGGCTTAGCAGGTAAAGGTACTTGCCACCAATCCTGATGACTTAAGTTCAGTTGTCAGGCTCCACATCGTGGAAAAAGAGAACCATCTCCTGAACGTTGTCCTCTGAGGACCACATGTGTATCATAGCATGAGCACGAATACTCGCAGAGACGCACTAAATTAATGTAATAATTTTAACTCTCCGAGGAGCCACTCCAGCTCCTGGCTTCTCTATTCATCCGTTGTTGACTTGGTAACTGAGGGACTTCTAGGAAGCCGGGGACTAGGAACAAGATGTTCAACATTCTTAGCATATTCCCGACACACACACACTCCTGTCTTTTCATTGGACTCAAGTTTAGAAAATATAGACACGTCCAAAGCAGGCTTGAAGATACTGAAGGCATTGACTATGTCACAAAGTCGAGCATCTGTGTCTTGCCAGATCTGTGCTTTATGTAAATCAGTGTGAATTATGGGGCAGCTGCTGAATTTGGGGGCTCTGGTGATGTCTTGGTGTTTGTGGTTATAGTCTTACTGGAACCTTTCTCTATGGTTTCCCAGCCTGTAATTCATGGCTAGGTATTCTGTATTTCCCAGAGACCACTGCTGGAATCTGTTCTTCACTGCACAATGAATATTTTATCCTTAGATGTGGACCATCTCTTACAGAAGGAGTCAGGGGAGGGAGGTGATGAACTATTCTCAAAATAAATCACAAGTGTCATAGAAAGTGGTACTATCCAAAGAATAAACAAGAGTAACCACCATTCAGTGGCAGAGAGGAACTGTGCCTTACACAGCTTTGTGGCTTAAACTGGAATATTTTAGTTGTTTGGTTTATTAATCATGAAAAAGAGATACAAGAATAGCCCCACCACCACCACCCCAAGCACTCTTGTTTTCTGTCTTCTTGTTTGATTAAATGAGAACTCCTCAGGTTCCGGGACTGTAGTTCAGACGGTAGAGTACTGGCCTAGAATATCAGATATCCAGTGGTTGATCCCAACAGGGATGGTACCACATAGGCCCAGGCCATTCCAGCTCCATAAACAAGAGAATCTGGAGTTCAAGGTAATCTTCAGCTTCAGCTAGCACCTGGGCTCTATTAGACTTTCTTAAAGAACCTCTCAGGTCCAAGTGGCTACTTTTTGCTGTTATAATCCTAACACGTTGGTGACTAAGAAATAAAATTAGTATTTACAAACATTTGTCATGTAGGCCCCCTAGTTGAAGGGCTTTCATTTGTAACAAAATGTATAAGTTAAGACCGAGCAAATATAGGGGAATCTGGTTCCAACTTAAAAAATCCATTCAGTGAGCCTAGCCTACTTGGAGACCTCCAAGATAGTGAGAGATCGATCCTGTTTCAAAAAACTAGGTGTATGGCTCCCGAGGAACCGCGTGCCCTCCTCCCCCACACCATGTACACAATCCATACCCGTTTTTTAAACCTACTCTTGAAAAAACTGTCGGACTTAGGTGAGGGGTACTAACCAGCTCCCTGCACACTGGGACTAAATAAAGGTATTTATCATCTAGTGGTAATTCACTCATCCATCTCTTCAATACCCATTAAAAACTAATATGCGGGGCTCGAGAGGCAGAGACGGAGACCTCAGATTCTCTTGAGTTCGAGGCCAGCCGTAGCTACTTAGCGAAATTCACGCGTCGCTCCCAGCCCACAAATGCCCAAGCTCTCGGAGGTGAACTGTGGCTGTGTGGCTCCACCTCCGTCCGCAGCGTACAAAGCTGCAGTGTGGACGCGGCTGTCCTGGCCACCAAGCCGGGAGGTCGGCCTGGGGAGGGAAGGGCGTGGCAGTTCTAGGGGCATCTGGGGAGCCGGTCAACTCAGTCCACGTGCGGTGCGGAGCCGCCGGCTCGGAGCGCTGGCGACGGGGGCGTGGCCGCGGGTACCCGGCAGTGGGGGCTGGAGTCCCGCCCGCCCCGCTCCCGTCGATGCTAACCCAACACCCCTTCAGCCTGGCCGCGGACTGCGGGGCGGGTGCTTTTCTTTCTTTCTTCTTCTTCTTCTTCTTTTTTTTTTTTTTTTTTTGGTTAAACTTTGGCCACGTGAACTGCCCCCCATTCACTTTTGCGCCAATCACGAGGCGCGGACGGATCCCGAGAGGGGCCACGGCACGCTGCCGGCGGGCCGCTTCTTAACGCGCGGTGCGTGACGTGAGGGGCTCCTTTGCAATGGCGCGCTAAGCCGGAGGATGTGCAGCTGCAGAGGCGGCGCAGGGCACCGAGAGGGCGGGCGCAGCGCGAGCCGAGCCGAGCCAGCCGGGGGACGCGAGCCTCAGGAGCCGCTGTCGCCTCGCGCCGGAGTCGCCGGCCGCGCGCGCCGGGCATGGTCCCCTCTTAAAGGCGCA